>NW_027479908.1:0-55199 GCF_051014685.1 Ptiloglossa arizonensis
CAACGGTATGCGTACTTTTCCCCTAGGCCGTTCTAGTTACTCGTTTCGAGCATCAGAACTGCGCAAATTTTGAGTTTCTCAAGCGCTTCTTACCTCCAAACTGCCATATCTCGCGAACGGATTGACCAATCCGGAAAATTTCTGTTGCATCTGAAAGTAGAAGCTCGCCCGATTACAACGGCATGTGTAGTTTTCCCCTAGGCCGTTCCAGTTATTTGTTTCGAGCATCAGAACTGCGAAAATTTTGAGTTTCTCAAGCGTTTCTTACTTCCAAACTGCCATATCTCGCGAACGGATCGACCAATCCGCAAAATTTCTGTTGCTTCTGAAAGTAGAAACTCTCCCGATTACAAGGGTATGCGCACTTTTCCCGTAGGCCGTTCTAGTTATTCGTTTCGAGCATCAGAACTGCGAAAATTTTGAGTTTCTCAAGCGCTTCTTACCTCCAAACTGCCATATCTCGCGAACGGATTGACCAATCCGGAAAATTTCTGTTGCATCTGAAAGTAGAAACTCGCCCGATTACAACGGCATGTGTAGTTTTCCCCTAGGCCGTTCCAGTTATTTGTTTCGAGCATCAGAACTGCGAAAATTTTGAGTTTCTCAAGCGTTTCTTACATCCAAACTGCCATATCTCGCGAACGGATTGACCGATCCGCAAAATTTCTGTTGCATCTGAAAGTAGAAACTCGCACGATTACAACGGTATGCGTTCTTTTCCCCTAGGCCGTTCTAGTTATTCGTTTCGAGCATCAGAACGGCGAAAATTTTGAGTTTCTCAAGCGTTTCTTACCTCCAAACTGCCATATCTCGCGAAGGGATTGACCAATCCGCAAAATTTCTGTTGGATCTGAAAGTAGAAACTCGCCCGATTACAACGGTATGCGTACTTTTCCCCTAGGCCGTTCTAGTTATTCGTTTCGAGCATCAGAACGGCGAAAATTTTGAGTTTCTCAAGCGCTTCTTACCTCCAAACTGCCATATCTCGCGAACTGATTGACCAATCCGGAAAATTTCTGTTGCATCTGAAAGTAGAAACTCGCCCGATTACAACGGTATGTGTAGTTTTCCCCTAGGCCGTTCCAGTTATTCCTTTCGAGCATCAGAACTGCGAAAATTTGGGTTTCTCAAGCGTTTCTTACCTCCAAACTGCCATATCTCGCGAACGGATTGACCAATCCGCAAAATTTCTGTTGCTTCTGAAAGTAGAAACTCTCCCGATTACAAGGGTATGCGCACTTTTCCCGTAGGCCGTTCTAGTTATTCGTTTCGAGCATCAGAACTGCGAAAATTTTGAGTTTCTCAAGCGTTTCTTACATCCAAACGGCCATATCTCGCGAACCGATTGACCAATCCGCATAATTTCTGTTGCATCTGAAAGTAGAAACTCGCCCGATTACAACGGTATGCGTACTTCTCCCCTAGGACGTTCTGTTCATTCGTTTCGAGGATCAGAACTGCGAAAATTTTGAGTTTCCCAAGCGTTTCTTACCTTCAAACTGCCATATCACGCGAACGGATTGACCAATCCGCAAAATTTCTGTTGCTTCTGAAAGTAGAAACTCTCCCGATTACAAGGGTATGCGCTCTTCTCCCGTAGGCCGTTCTAGTTATTCGTTTCGAGCATCAGAACTGCGAAAATTTTGAGTTTCTCAAGCGCTTCTTACCTCCAAACTGCCATATCTCGCGAACGGATTGACCAATCCGGAAAATTTCTGTTGCATCTGAAAGTAGAAACTCACCCGATTACAACGGCATGTGTAGTTTTCCCCTAGGCCGTTCCAGTTATTCGTTTCGAGCATCAGAACTGCGAAAATTTTGAGTTTCTCAAGCGTTTCTTACCTCCAAACTGCCATATCTCGCGAACGGATTGACTAATCCGCAAAATTTCTGTTGCATCTGAAAGTAGAAACTCGCCCGATTACAACGGTAGGTGTAGTTTTCCCCTAGGCCGTTCCAGCTATTCGTTTCGAGCATCAGAACTGCGAAAATTTTGAGTTTCTCAAGCGTTTCTTACATCCAAACTGCCATATCTCGCGAACGGATTGACCGATCCGCAAAATTTCTGTTGCATCTGAAAGTAGAAACTCGCACGATTACAACGGTATGCGTTCTTTTCCTCTAGGCCGTTCTAGTTATTCGTTTCGAGCATCAGAACGGCGAAAATTTTGAGTTTCTCAAGCGTTTCTTACCTCCAAACTGCCATATCTCGCGAAGGGATTGACCAATCCGCAAAATTTCTGTTGGATCTGAAAGTAGAAACTCGCCCGATTACAACGGTATGCGTACTTTTCCCCTAGGCCGTTCTAGTTATTCGTTTCGAGCATCAGAACGGCGAAAATTTTGAGTTTCTCAAGCGTTTCTTACCTCCAAACTGCCATATCTCGCGAACGGATTGACTAATCCGCAAAATTTCTGTTGCATCTGAAAGTAGAAACTCGCCCGATTACAACGGTAGGTGTAGTTTTCCCCTACGCCGTTCTGGTTATTCGTTTCGAGCATCAGAACTGCGAAAATTTTGAGTTTCTCAAGCGTTTCTTACATCCAAACTGCCATATCTCGCGAACGGATTGACCAATCCGCAAAAATTTCTGTTGCATCTGAAAGTAGAAACTCGCCCGATTACATCGGTATGTGTAGTTTTCCCCTAGGCCGTTCCAGTTATTCATTTCGAGCATCAGAACTGCGAAAATTTGGGTTTCTCAAGCGTTTCTTACCTCCAAACTGCCGTATCTCGCGAACGGATTGACCAATCCGCAAAATTTCTGTTGCTTCTGAAAGTAGAAACTCTCCCGATTACAAGGGTATGCGCACTTTTCCCGTAGGCCGTTCTAGTTATTCGTTTCGAGCATCAGAACTGCGAAACTTTTGAGTTTCTCAAGCGTTTCTTACATCCAAACGGCCATATCTCGCGAACGGATTGACCAATCCGCATAATTTCTGTTGCATGTGAAAGTAGAATCTCGCCCGATTACAACGGTATGTGTAGTTTTCCACTAGGCCGTTCCAGTTATTCGTATCGAGCATCAGAACTGCGAAAATTTTGAGTTTCTCAAGCGTTTCTTACCTCCAAACTGCCATATCTCGCGAACGCATTGACCAATCCACAAAATTTCTGTTGCATCTGAAAGTAGAAACTCGCCCGATTACAACGGTATGTGTAGTTTTCCCCTAGGTCGTTCCAGTTATTCATTTCGAGCATCAGAACGGCGAATATTTTGAGCTTCTCAAGCGTTTCTTACCTCCAAACTGCCATATCTCGCGAACGGATTGACTAATCCGCAAAATTTCTGTTGCATCTGAAAGTAGAAACTCGCCCGATTACAACGGTATGCGTACTTTTGCCCTAGGCCGTTCTAGTTACTCGTTTCGAGCATCAGAACTGCGCAAATTTTGAGTTTCTCAAGCGTTTCTTACCTCCAAACTGCCATATCTCGCGAACGGATTGACCAATCCGCAAAATTTCTGTTGCATCTGAAAGTAGAAACTCTCCCGATTACAACGGTATGCGTACTTTTCCCCTAGGCCGTTCTAGTTATTCGTTTCGAGCATCAGAACGGCGAAAATTTTGAGTTTCTCAAGCGTTTCTTACCTCCAAACTGCCATATCTCGCGAAGGGATTGACCAATCCGCAAAATTTCTGTTGGATCTGAAAGTAGAAACTCGCCCGATTACAACGGTATGCGTACTTTTCCACTAGGCCGTTCTAGTTACTCGTTTCGAGCATCAGAACTGCGGAAATTTTGAGTTTCTCAAGCGTTTCTTACCTCCAAACTGCCATATCTCGCGAACGGATTGACCAATCCGCAAAATTTCTGTTGTATCTGAAAGTAGAAACTCGCCCGATTACAACGGTATGCGTACTTTTCCCCTAGGCCGTTCTAGTTATTCGTTTCGAGCATCAGAACGGCGAAAATTTTGAGTTTCTCAAGCGTTTCTTACCTCCAAACTGCCATATCTCGCGAAAGGATTGACCAATCCGCAAAATTTCTGTTGGATCTGAAAGTAGAAACGCGCCCGATTACAACGGTATGCGTACTTTTCCCCTAGGCCGTTCTAGTTATTCGTTTCGAGCATCAAAACGGCGAAAATTTTGAGTTTCTCAAACGTTTCTTACCTCCAAACTGCCATATCTCGCGAAGGGATTGACCAATCCGCAAAATTTCTGTTGGATCTGAAAGTAGAAACTCGCCCGATTACAACGGTATGCGTACTTTTCCCCTAGGCCGTTCTAGTTATTCGTTTCGAGCATCAGAACGGCGAAAATTTTGAGTTTCTCAAGCGTTTCTTACCTCCAAACTGCCATACCTCGCGAACGGATTGACCAATCTGGAAAATTTCTGTTGCATCTGAAAGTAGAAACTCGCCCGATTACAACGGTATGTGTAGTTTTCCCCTAGGCCGTTCCAGTTATTCGTTTCGAGCATCAGAACTGCGAAAATTTTGAGTTTCTCAAGCGTTTCTTACATCCAAACAGCCATATCTCGCGAACGGATTGACCGATCCGCAAAATTTCTGTTGCATCTGAAAGTAGAAACTCGCACGATTACAATGGTATGCGTTCTTTTCCCCTAGGCCGTTCTAGTTATTCGTTTCGAGCATCAGAACGGCGAAAATTTTGAGTTTCTCAAGCGTTTCTTACATCCAAACTGCCATATCTCGCGAACGGATTGACCAATCCGCAAAAATTTCTGTTGCATCTGAAAGTAGAAACTCGCCCGATTACATCGGTATGTGTAGTTTTCCCCTAGGCCGTTCCAGTTATTCATTTCGAGCATCAGAACTGCGAAAATTTGGGTTTCTCAAGCGTTTCTTACCTCCAAACTGCCGTATCTCGCGAACGGATTGACCAATCCGCAAAATTTCTGTTGCTTCTGAAAGTAGAAACTCTCCCGATTACAAGGGTATGCGCACTTTTCCCGTAGGCCGTTCTAGTTATTCGTTTCGAGCATCAGAACTGCGAAACTTTTGAGTTTCTCAAGCGTTTCTTACATCCAAACGGCCATATCTCGCGAACGGATTGACCAATCCGCATAATTTCTGTTGCATGTGAAAGTAGAATCTCGCCCGATTACAACGGTATGTGTAGTTTTCCACTAGGCCGTTCCAGTTATTCGTATCGAGCATCAGAACTGCGAAAATTTTGAGTTTCTCAAGCGTTTCTTACCTCCAAACTGCCATATCTCGCGAACGCATTGACCAATCCACAAAATTTCTGTTGCATCTGAAAGTAGAAACTCGCCCGATTACAACGGTATGTGTAGTTTTCCCCTAGGCCGTTCCAGTTATTCATTTCGAGCATCAGAACGGCGAATATTTTGAGCTTCTCAAGCGTTTCTTACCTCCAAACTGCCATATCTCGCGAACGGATTGACTAATCCGCAAAATTTCTGTTGCATCTGAAAGTAGAAACTCGCCCGATTACAACGGTATGCGTACTTTTGCCCTAGGCCGTTCTAGTTACTCGTTTCGAGCATCAGAACTGCGCAAATTTTGAGTTTCTCAAGCGTTTCTTACCTCCAAACTGCCATATCTCGCGAACGGATTGACCAATCCGCAAAATTTCTGTTGCATCTGAAAGTAGAAACTCTCCCGATTACAACGGTATGCGTACTTTTCCCCTAGGCCGTTCTAGTTATTCGTTTCGAGCATCAGAACGGCGAAAATTTTGAGTTCCTCAAGCGTTTCTTACCTCCAAACTGCCATATCTCGCGAAGGGATTGACCAATCCGCAAAATTTCTGTTGGATCTGAAAGTAGAAACTCGCCCGATTACAACGGTATGCGTTCTTTTCCCCTAGGCCGTTCTAGTTACTCGTTTCGAGCATCAGAACTGCGGAAATTTTGAGTTTCTCAAGCGTTTCTTACCTCCAAACTGCCATATCTCGCGAACGGATTGACCAATCCGCAAAATTTCTGTTGCATCTGAAAGTAGAAACTCGCCCGATTACAACGGTATGCGTACTTTTCCCCTAGGCCGTTCTAGTTATTCGTTTCGAGCATCAGAACGGCGAAAATTTTGAGTTTCTCAAGCGTTTCTTACCTCCAAACTGCCATATCTCGCGAAAGGATTGACCAATCCGCAAAATTTCTGTTGGATCTGAAAGTAGAAACGCGCCCGATTACAACGGTATGCGTACTTTTCCCCTAGGCCGTTCTAGTTATTCGTTTCGAGCATCAAAACGGCGAAAATTTTGAGTTTCTCAAACGTTTCTTACCTCCAAACTGCCATATCTCGCGAAGGGATTGACCAATCCGCAAAATTTCTGTTGGATCTGAAAGTAGAAACTCGCCCGATTACAACGGTATGCGTACTTTTCCCCTAGGCCGTTCTAGTTATTCGTTTCGAGCATCAGAACGGCGAAAATTTTGAGTTTCTCAAGCGTTTCTTACCTCCAAACTGCCATACCTCGCGAACGGATTGACCAATCTGGAAAATTTCTGTTGCATCTGAAAGTAGAAACTCGCCCGATTACAACGGTATGTGTAGTTTTCCCCTAGGCCGTTCCAGTTATTCGTTTCGAGCATCAGAACTGCGAAAATTTTGAGTTTCTCAAGCGTTTCTTACATCCAAACAGCCATATCTCGCGAACGGATTGACCGATCCGCAAAATTTCTGTTGCATCTGAAAGTAGAAACTCGCACGATTACAATGGTATGCGTTCTTTTCCCCTAGGCCGTTCTAGTTATTCGTTTCGAGCATCAGAACGGCGAAAATTTTGAGTTTCTCAAGCGTTTCTTACCTCCAAACTGCCATATCTCGCGAAGGGATTGACCAATCCGCAAAATTTCTGTTGGATCTGAAAGTAGAAACTCGCCCGATTACAACGGTATGCGTACTTTTCCCCTAGGCCGTTCTAGTTATTCGTTTCGAGCATCAGAACGGCGAAAATTTTGAGTTTCTCAAGCGCTTCTTACCTCCAAACTGCCATATCTCGCGAACGGATTGACCAATCCGGAAAATTTCTGTTGCATTTGAAAGTAGAAACTCGCTCGATTACAACGGCATGTGTAGTTTTCCCCTAGGCCGTTCCAGTTATTCGTTTCGAGCATCAGAACTGCGAAAATTTTGAGTTTCTCAAGCGTTTCTTACATCCAAACTGCCATATCTCGCGAACGGATTGACCGATCCGCAAAATTTCTGTTGCATCTGAAAGTAGAAACTCGCACGATTACAACGGTATGCGTTCTTTTCCCCTAGGCCGTTCTAGTTATTCGTTTCGAGCATCAGAACGGCGAAAATTTTGAGTTTCTCAAGCGTTTCTTACCTCCAAACTGCCATATCTCGCGAAGGGATTGACCAATCCGCAAAATTTCTGTTGGATCTGAAAGTAGAAACTCGCCCGATTACAACGGTATGCGTACTTTCCCCTAGGCCGTTCTAGTTATTCGTTTCGAGCATCAGAACGGCGAAAATTTTGAGTTTCTCAAGCGTTTCTTACCTCCAAACTGCCATATCTCGCGAACGGATTGACTAATCCGCAAAATTTCTGTTGCATCTGAAAGTAGAAACTCGCCCGATTACAACGGTAGGTGTAGTTTTCCCCTACGCCGTTCTGGTTATTCGTTTCGAGCAACAGAACTGCGAAAATTTTGAGTTTCTCAAGCATTTCTTACATCCAAACTGCCATATCTCGCGAACGGATTGACCAATCCGCAAAAATTTCTGTTGCATCTGAAAGTAGAAACTCGCCCGATTACATCGGTATGTGTAGTTTTCCCCTAGGCCGTTCCAGTTATTCATTTCGAGCATCAGAACTGCGAAAATTTGGGTTTCTCAAGCGTTTCTTACCTCCAAACTGCCGTATCTCGCGAAAGGATTGACCAATCCGCAAAATTTCTGTTGCTTCTGAAAGTAGAAACTCTCCCGATTACAAGGGTATGCGCACTTTTCCCGTAGGCCGTTCTAGTTATTCGTTTCGAGCATCAGAACTGCGAAAATTTTGAGTTTCTCAAGCGTTTCTTACATCCAAACGGCCATATCTCGCGAACGGATTGACCAATCCGCATAATTTCTGTTGCATGTGAAAGTAGAATCTCGCCCGATTACAACGGTATGTGTAGTTTTCCACTAGGCCGTTCCAGTTATTCGTATCGAGCATCAGAACTGCGAAAATTTTGAGTTTCTCAAGCGTTTCTTACCTCCAAACTGCCATATCTCGCGAACGGATTGACTAATCCGCAAAATTTCTGTTGCATCTGAAAGTAGAAACTCGCCCGATTACAACGGTATGCGTACTTTTGCCCTAGGCCGTTCTAGTTACTCGTTTCGAGCATCAGAACTGCGCAAATTTTGAGTTTCTCAAGCGTTTCTTACCTCCAAACTGCCATATCTCGCGAACGGATTGACCAATCCGCAAAATTTCTGTTGCATCTGAAAGTAGAAACTCTCCCGATTACAACGGTATGCGTACTTTTCCCCTAGGCCGTTCTAGTTATTCGTTTCGAGCATCAGAACGGCGAAAATTTTGAGTTTCTCAAGCGTTTCTTACCTCCAAACTGCCATATCTCGCGAACGGATTGACCAATCCGCAAAAATTTCTGTTGCATCTGAAAGTGGAAACTCGCCCGATTACATCGGTATGTGTAGTTTTCCCCTAGGCCGTTCCAGTTATTCATTTCGAGCATCAGAACTGCGAAAATTTGGGTTTCTCAAGCGTTTCTTACCTCCAAACTGCCGTATCTCGCGAACGGATTGACCAATCCGCAAAATTTCTGTTGCTTCTGAAAGTAGAAACTCTCCCGATTACAAGGGTATGCGCACTTTTCCCGTAGGCCGTTCTAGTTATTCGTTTCGAGCATCAGAACTGCGAAAATTTTGAGTTTCTCAAGCGTTTCTTACATCCAAACGGCCATATCTCGCGAACGGATTGACCAATCCGCATAATTTCTGTTGCATGTGAAAGTAGAATCTCGCCCGATTACAACGGTATGTGTAGTTTTCCACTAGGCCGTTCCAGTTATTCGTATCGAGCATCAGAACTGCGAAAATTTTGAGTTTCTCAAGCGTTTCTTACCTCCAAACTGCCATATCTCGCGAACGGATTGACTAATCCGCAAAATTTCTGTTGCATCTGAAAGTAGAAACTCGCCCGATTACAACGGTATGCGTACTTTTGCCCTAGGCCGTTCTAGTTACTCGTTTCGAGCATCAGAACTGCGCAAATTTTGAGTTTCTCAAGCGTTTCTTACCTCCAAACTGCCATATCTCGCGAACGGATTGACCAATCCGCAAAATTTCTGTTGCATCTGAAAGTAGAAACTCTCCCGATTACAACGGTATGCGTACTTTTCCCCTAGGCCGTTCTAGTTATTCGTTTCGAGCATCAGAACGGCGAAAATTTTGAGTTTCTCAAGCGTTTCTTACCTCCAAACTGCCATATCTCGCGAAGGGATTGACCAATCCGCAAAATTTCTGTTGGATCTGAAAGTAGAAACGCGCCCGATTACAACGGTATGCGTACTTTTCCCCTAGGCCGTTCTAGTTATTCGTTTCGAGCATCAAAACGGCGAAAATTTTGAGTTTCTCAAACGTTTCTTACCTCCAAACTGCCATATCTCGCGAAGGGATTGACCAATCCGCAAAATTTCTGTTGGATCTGAAAGTAGAAACTCGCCCGATTACAACGGTATGCGTACTTTTCCCCTAGGCCGTTCTAGTTATTCGTTTCGAGCATCAGAACGGCGAAAATTTTGAGTTTCTCAAGCGTTTCTTACCTCCAAACTGCCATACCTCGCGAACGGATTGACCAATCTGGAAAATTTCTGTTGCATCTGAAAGTAGAAACTCGCCCGATTACAACGGTATGTGTAGTTTTCCCCTAGGCCGTTCCAGTTATTCGTTTCGAGCATCAGAACTGCGAAAATTTTGAGTTTCTCAAGCGTTTCTTACATCCAAACTGCCATATCTCCCGAACGGTTTGACCGATCCGCAAAATTTCTGTTGCTTCAGAAAGTAGAAACTCGCCCGATTACAACGGTATGCGCACATTTACCCTAGGCCGTTCTAGTTATTCGTTTCGAGCATCAGAACTGCGCAAATTTTGAGTTTCTCAAGCGTTTCTTACCTCCAAACTGCCATATCTCTCGAAGGGATTGACCAATCCGCAAAATTTCTGTTGCTTCTGAAAGTAGAAACTCGCCCGATTACAACGGTATGCGTACTTTTCCCCTAGGCCGTTCTAGTTATTCGTTTCGAGCATCAGAACGGCGAATATCTTGAGTTTCTCAAGCGTTTCTTACCTCCAAACTGCCATATCTCGCGAACGGATTGACTAATCCGCAAAATTTCTGTTGCATCTGAAAGTACAAACTCGCCCGATTACAACGGTATGCGTACTTTTCCCCTAGGCCGTTCTAGTTACTCGTTTCGAGCATCAGAACTGCGCAAATTTTGAGTTTCTCAAGCGTTTCTTACCTCCAAACTGCCATATCTCGCGAAGGGATTGACCAATCCTCAAAATTTCTGTTGGATCTGAAAGTAGAAACTCGCCCGATTACAACGGTATGCGTACTTTTCCCCTAGGCCGTTCTAGTTATTCGTTTCGAGCATCAGAACGGCGAAAATTTTGAGTTTCTCAAGCGTTTCTTACCTCCAAACTGCCACATCTCGCGAAGGGATTGACCAATCCGCAAAATTTCTGTTGGATCTGAAAGTAGAAACTCGCCCGATTACAACGGTATGCGTACTTTTCCCCTAGGCCGTTCTAGTTACTCGTTTCGAGCATCAGAACGGCGAAAATTTTGAGTTTCTCAAGCGTTTCTTACCTCCAAACTGCCATACCTCGCGAACGGATTGACCAATCTGGAAAATTTCTGTTGCATCTGAAAGTAGAAACTCGCCCGATTACAACGGTATGTGTAGTTTTCCCCTAGGCCGTTCCAGTTATTCGTTTCGAGCATCAGAACTGCGAAAATTTTGAGTTTCTCAAGCGTTTCTTACCTCCAAACTGCCATATCTCGCGAACGGATTGTCTAATCCGCAAAATTTCTGTTGCATTTGAAAGTAGAAACTCGCCCGATTACAACGGTATGCGTACTTTTCCCCTAGGCCGTTCTAGTTATTCGTTTCGAGCATCAGAACGGCGAAAATTTTGAGTTTCTCAAGCGTTTCTTACCTCCAAACTGCCATATCTCGCGAAGGGATTGACCAATCCGCAAAATTTCTGTTGGATCTGAAAGTAGAAACTCGCCCGATTACAACGGTATGCGTACTTTTCCCCTAGGCCGTTCTAGTTACTCGTTTCGAGCATCAGAACTGCGGAAATTTTGAGTTTCTCAAGCGTTTCTTACCTCCAAACTGCCATATCTCGCGAACGGATTGACCAATCCGCAAAATTTCTGTTGCATCTGAAAGTAGAAACTCGCCCGATTACAACCGTATGCGTACTTTTCCCCTAGGCCGTTCTAGTTATTCGTTTCGAGCATCAGAACGGCGAAAATTTTGAGTTTCTCAAGCGTTTCTTACCTCCAAACTGCCATATCTCGCGAAGGGATTGACCAATCCGCAAAATTTCTGTTGGATCTGAAAGTAGAAACTCGCCCGATTACAACGGTATGCGTACTTTTCCCCTAGGCCGTTCTAATTATTCGTTTCGAGCATCAAAACGGCGAAAATTTTGAGTTTCTCAAACGTTTCTTACCTCCAAACTGCCATATCCCGCGAAGGGATTGACCAATCCGCAATATTTCTGTTGGATCTGAAAGTAGAAACTCGCCCGATTACAACGGTATGCGTAGTTTTCCCCTAGGCCGTTCTAGTTATTCGTTTCGAGCATCAGAACTGCGCAAATTTTGAGTTTCTCAAACGTTTCTTACCTCCAAACTGCCATATCTCGCGAACGGATTGACCAATCCGCAAAATTTCTGTCGCATCTGAAAGAAGAAACTCGCCCGATTACAACGGTATGCGTACTTTTCCCCTAGGCCGTTCTAGTTACTCGTTTCGAGCATCAGAACTGCGAAAATTTTGAGTTTCTCAAGCGTTTCTTACCTCCAAACTGCCATAAGTATCTCGCGAACGGATTGACTAATCCGCAAAATTTCTGTTGCATCTGAAAGTAGAAACTCGCCCGATTACAACGGTGGGTGTAGTTTTCCCCTAGGCCGTTCTAGTTATTCGTTTCGAGCATCAGAGCTGCGAAAATTTTGAGTTTCTCAAGCGTTTCTTACCTCCAAACTGCCATATCTCGCGAACGGATTGACCGATCCGCAAAATTTCTGTTGCACCTGAAAGTAGAAACTCGCCCGATTACAACGGTATGTGTAGTTTTCCCCTAGGCCGTTCCAGTTATTCGTTTCGAGCATCAGAACTGCGCAAATTTTGAGTTTCTCAAACGTTTCTTACCTCCAAACTGCCATATCTCGCGAACGGATTGACCAATCCGCAAAATTTCTGTCGTATCTGAAAGAAGAAACTCGCCCGATTACAACGGTATGCGTACTTTTCCCCTAGGCCGTTCTAGTTACTCGTTTCGAGCATCAGAACTGCGAAAATTTTGAGTTTCTCAAGCGTTTCTTACCTCCAAACTGCCATAAGTATCTCGCGAACGGATTGACTAATCCGCAAAATTTCTGTTGCATCTGAAAGTAGAAACTCGCCCGATTACAACGGTAGGTGTAGTTTTCCCCTAGGCCGTTCTAGTTATTCGTTTCGAGCATCAGAGCTGCGAAAATTTTGTGTTTCTCAAGCGTTTCTTACCTCCAAACTGCCATATCTCGCGAACGGATTGACCGATCCGCAAAATTTCTGTTGCACCTGAAAGTAGAAACTCGCCCGATTACAACGGTATGTGTAGTTTTCCCCTAGGCCGTTCTAGTTATTCGTTTCGAGCATCAGAACTGCGCAAATTTTGAGTTTCTCAAGCGTTTCTTACATCCAAACTGCCATATCTCGCGAACGGATTGACCAATCCGCAAAATTTCTGTTGCATCTGAAAGTAGAAACTCGCCCGATTACAACGGTATGCGTACTTTTCCCCTAGGCCCTTCTAGTTATTCGTTTCGAGCATCAGAACGGCGAAAATTTTGAGTTTCTCAAGCGTTTCTTACCTCCAAACTGCCATATCTCGCGAACGGATTGACTAATCCGCAAAATTTCTGTTGCATCTGAAAGTAGAAACTCGCCCGATTACAACGGCATGTGTAGTTTTCCCCTAGGCCGTTCCAGTTATTCGTTTCGAACATCAGAACTGCGAAAATTTTGAGTTTCTCAAGCGTTTCTTACATCCAAACTGCCATATCTCGCGAACGGATTGACTAATCCGCAAAATTTCTGTTGCATCTGAAAGTACAAACTCGCCCGATTACAACGGTATGCGTACCTTTCCCCTAGGCCGTTCTAGTTATTCGTTTCGAGCATCAGAACGGCGAAAATTTTCAGTTTCTCAAGCGTTTCTTACCTCCAAACTGCCATATCTCGCGAAGGGATTGACCAATCCGCAAAATTTCTGTTGGATCTGAAAGTAGAAACACGCCCGATTACAACGGTATGCGTACCTTTCCCCTAGGCCGTTCTAGTTATTCGTTTCGAGCATCAGAACGGCGAAAATTTTGAGTTTCTCAAGCGTTTCTTACCTCCAAACTGCCATATCTCGCGTACGGATTGACTAATCCGCAAAATTTCTGTTGCATTTGAAAGTAGAAATTCGCCCGAATACAACGGTAGGTGTAGTTTCCCCTAGGCCGTTCTAGTTATTCGTTTCGAGCATCAGAGCTGCGAAAATTTTGAGTTTCTCAAGCGTTTCTTACTTCCAAACTGCCATATCTCGCGAACGGATTGACCAATCCGCAAAACTTCTGTTGCATCTGAAAGTAGAAACTCGCCCGACTACAACGGTATTCGCACTTTTCCCCTAGGCCGTTCTAGTTATTCGTGTCGAGCATCAGAACTGCGAAAATTTTGAGTTTCTCAAGCGTTTCTTACCTCCAAACTGCCATATCTCGCGAACGGATTGACCAATCCGCAAAATTTCTGTTGAATCTGAAAGTAGAAACTCGCCCGATTACAACGGTATGTGTAGTTTTCCCCTAGGCCGTTCCAGTTATTCGTTTCGAGCATCAGAACTGCGCAAATTTTGAGTTTCTCAAGCGTTTCTTACCTCCAAACTGCCATAACTCCCGAACGGATTGACTAATCCGCAAAATTTCAGTTGCATCTGAAAGTACAAACTCGCCCGATTACAACGGTATGCGTACTTTTCCCCTAGGCCGTTCTAGTTACTCGTTTCGAGCATCAGAACTGCGCAAATTTTGAGTTTCTCAAGCGTTTCTTACCTCCAAACTGCCATATCTCGCGAAGGGATTGACCAATCCGCAAAATTTCTGTTGGATCTGAAAGTAGAAACACGCCCGATTACAACGGTATGCGTACCTTTCCCCTAGGCCGTTCTAGTTATTCGTTTCGAGCATCAGAACGTCGAAAATTTTGAGTTTCTCAAGCGTTTCTTACCTCCAAACTGCCATATCTCTCGAAGGGATTGACCAATCCGCAAAATTTCTGTTGCTTCTGAAAGTAGAAACTCGCCCGATTACAACGGTATGCGTACTTTTCCCCTAGGCCGTTCTAGTTATTCGTTTCGAGCATCAGAACGGCGAATATCTTGAGTTTCTCAAGCGTTTCTTACCTCCAAACTGCCATATCTCGCGAACGGATTGACTAATCCGCAAAATTTCTGTTGCATCTGAAAGTACAAACTCGCCCGATTACAACGGTATGCGTACTTTTCCCCTAGGCCGTTCTAGTTACTCGTTTCGAGCATCAGAACTGCGCAAATTTTGAGTTTCTCAAGCGTTTCTTACCTCCAAACTGCCATATCTCGCGAAGGGATTGACCAATCCTCAAAATTTCTGTTGGATCTGAAAGTAGAAACTCGCCCGATTACAACGGTATGCGTACTTTTCCCCTAGGCCGTTCTAGTTATTCGTTTCGAGCATCAGAACGGCGAAAATTTTGAGTTTCTCAAGCGTTTCTTACCTCCAAACTGCCACATCTCGCGAAGGGATTGACCAATCCGCAAAATTTCTGTTGGATCTGAAAGTAGAAACTCGCCCGATTACAACGGTATGCGTACTTTTCCCCTAGGCCGTTCTAGTTACTCGTTTCGAGCATCAGAACGGCGAAAATTTTGAGTTTCTCAAGCGTTTCTTACCTCCAAACTGCCATACCTCGCGAACGGATTGACCAATCTGGAAAATTTCTGTTGCATCTGAAAGTAGAAACTCGCCCGATTACAACGGTATGTGTAGTTTTCCCCTAGGCCGTTCCAGTTATTCGTTTCGAGCATCAGAACTGCGAAAATTTTGAGTTTCTCAAGCGTTTCTTACCTCCAAACTGCCATATCTCGCGAACGGATTGTCTAATCCGCAAAATTTCTGTTGCATTTGAAAGTAGAAACTCGCCCGATTACAACGGTATGCGTACTTTTCCCCTAGGCCGTTCTAGTTATTCGTTTCGAGCATCAGAACGGCGAAAATTTTGAGTTTCTCAAGCGTTTCTTACCTCCAAACTGCCATATCTCGCGAAGGGATTGACCAATCCGCAAAATTTCTGTTGGATCTGAAAGTAGAAACTCGCCCGATTACAACGGTATGCGTACTTTTCCCCTAGGCCGTTCTAGTTACTCGTTTCGAGCATCAGAACTGCGGAAATTTTGAGTTTCTCAAGCGTTTCTTACCTCCAAACTGCCATATCTCGCGAACGGATTGACCAATCCGCAAAATTTCTGTTGCATCTGAAAGTAGAAACTCGCCCGATTACAACCGTATGCGTACTTTTCCCCTAGGCCGTTCTAGTTATTCGTTTCGAGCATCAGAACGGCGAAAATTTTGAGTTTCTCAAGCGTTTCTTACCTCCAAACTGCCATATCTCGCGAAGGGATTGACCAATCCGCAAAATTTCTGTTGGATCTGAAAGTAGAAACTCGCCCGATTACAACGGTATGCGTACTTTTCCCCTAGGCCGTTCTAATTATTCGTTTCGAGCATCAAAACGGCGAAAATTTTGAGTTTCTCAAACGTTTCTTACCTCCAAACTGCCATATCCCGCGAAGGGATTGACCAATCCGCAATATTTCTGTTGGATCTGAAAGTAGAAACTCGCCCGATTACAACGGTATGCGTAGTTTTCCCCTAGGCCGTTCTAGTTATTCGTTTCGAGCATCAGAACTGCGCAAATTTTGAGTTTCTCAAACGTTTCTTACCTCCAAACTGCCATATCTCGCGAACGGATTGACCAATCCGCAAAATTTCTATCGCATCTGAAAGAAGAAACTCGCCCGATTACAACGGTATGCGTACTTTTCCCCTAGGCCGTTCTAGTTACTCGTTTCGAGCATCAGAACTGCGAAAATTTTGAGTTTCTCAAGCGTTTCTTACCTCCAAACTGCCATAAGTATCTCGCGAACGGATTGACTAATCCGCAAAATTTCTGTTGCATCTGAAAGTAGAAACTCGCCCGATTACAACGGTGGGTGTAGTTTTCCCCTAGGCCGTTCTAGTTATTCGTTTCGAGCATCAGAGCTGCGAAAATTTTGAGTTTCTCAAGCGTTTCTTACCTCCAAACTGCCATATCTCGCGAACGGATTGACCGATCCGCAAAATTTCTGTTGCACCTGAAAGTAGAAACTCGCCCGATTACAACGGTATGTGTAGTTTTCCCCTAGGCCGTTCCAGTTATTCGTTTCGAGCATCAGAACTGCGCAAATTTTGAGTTTCTCAAACGTTTCTTACCTCCAAACTGCCATATCTCGCGAACGGATTGACCAATCCGCAAAATTTCTGTCGTATCTGAAAGAAGAAACTCGCCCGATTACAACGGTATGCGTACTTTTCCCCTAGGCCGTTCTAGTTACTCGTTTCGAGCATCAGAACTGCGAAAATTTTGAGTTTCTCAAGCGTTTCTTACCTCCAAACTGCCATAAGTATCTCGCGAACGGATTGACTAATCCGCAAAATTTCTGTTGCATCTGAAAGTAGAAACTCGCCCGATTACAACGGTAGGTGTAGTTTTCCCCTAGGCCGTTCTAGTTATTCGTTTCGAGCATCAGAGCTGCGAAAATTTTGTGTTTCTCAAGCGTTTCTTACCTCCAAACTGCCATATCTCGCGAACGGATTGACCGATCCGCAAAATTTCTGTTGCACCTGAAAGTAGAAACTCGCCCGATTACAACGGTATGTGTAGTTTTCCCCTAGGCCGTTCTAGTTATTCGTTTCGAGCATCAGAACTGCGCAAATTTTGAGTTTCTCAAGCGTTTCTTACATCCAAACTGCCATATCTCGCGAACGGATTGACCAATCCGCAAAATTTCTGTTGCATCTGAAAGTAGAAACTCGCCCGATTACAACGGTATGCGTACTTTTCCCCTAGGCCCTTCTAGTTATTCGTTTCGAGCATCAGAACGGCGAAAATTTTGAGTTTCTCAAGCGTTTCTTACCTCCAAACTGCCATATCTCGCGAACGGATTGACTAATCCGCAAAATTTCTGTTGCATCTGAAAGTAGAAACTCGCCCGATTACAACGGCATGTGTAGTTTTCCCCTAGGCCGTTCCAGTTATTCGTTTCGAGCATCAGAACTGCGAAAATTTTGAGTTTCTCAAGCGTTTCTTACATCCAAACTGCCATATCTCGCGAACGGATTGACTAATCCGCAAAATTTCTGTTGCATCTGAAAGTACAAACTCGCCCGATTACAACGGTATGCGTACCTTTCCCCTAGGCCGTTCTAGTTATTCGTTTCGAGCATCAGAACGGCGAAAATTTTCAGTTTCTCAAGCGTTTCTTACCTCCAAACTGCCATATCTCGCGAACGGATTGACCAATCCGCAAAATTTCTATCGCATCTGAAAGAAGAAACTCGCCCGATTACAACGGTATGCGTACTTTTCCCCTAGGCCGTTCTAGTTACTCGTTTCGAGCATCAGAACTGCGAAAATTTTGAGTTTCTCAAGCGTTTCTTACCTCCAAACTGCCATAAGTATCTCGCGAACGGATTGACTAATCCGCAAAATTTCTGTTGCATCTGAAAGTAGAAACTCGCCCGATTACAACGGTGGGTGTAGTTTTCCCCTAGGCCGTTCTAGTTATTCGTTTCGAGCATCAGAGCTGCGAAAATTTTGAGTTTCTCAAGCGTTTCTTACCTCCAAACTGCCATATCTCGCGAACGGATTGACCGATCCGCAAAATTTCTGTTGCACCTGAAAGTAGAAACTCGCCCGATTACAACGGTATGTGTAGTTTTCCCCTAGGCCGTTCCAGTTATTCGTTTCGAGCATCAGAACTGCGCAAATTTTGAGTTTCTCAAACGTTTCTTACCTCCAAACTGCCATATCTCGCGAACGGATTGACCAATCCGCAAAATTTCTGTCGTATCTGAAAGAAGAAACTCGCCCGATTACAACGGTATGCGTACTTTTCCCCTAGGCCGTTCTAGTTACTCGTTTCGAGCATCAGAACTGCGAAAATTTTGAGTTTCTCAAGCGTTTCTTACCTCCAAACTGCCATAAGTATCTCGCGAACGGATTGACTAATCCGCAAAATTTCTGTTGCATCTGAAAGTAGAAACTCGCCCGATTACAACGGTAGGTGTAGTTTTCCCCTAGGCCGTTCTAGTTATTCGTTTCGAGCATCAGAGCTGCGAAAATTTTGTGTTTCTCAAGCGTTTCTTACCTCCAAACTGCCATATCTCGCGAACGGATTGACCGATCCGCAAAATTTCTGTTGCACCTGAAAGTAGAAACTCGCCCGATTACAACGGTATGTGTAGTTTTCCCCTAGGCCGTTCTAGTTATTCGTTTCGAGCATCAGAACTGCGCAAATTTTGAGTTTCTCAAGCGTTTCTTACATCCAAACTGCCATATCTCGCGAACGGATTGACCAATCCGCAAAATTTCTGTTGCATCTGAAAGTAGAAACTCGCCCGATTACAACGGTATGCGTACTTTTCCCCTAGGCCCTTCTAGTTATTCGTTTCGAGCATCAGAACGGCGAAAATTTTGAGTTTCTCAAGCGTTTCTTACATCCAAACTGCCATATCTCGCGAACGGATTGACTAATCCGCAAAATTTCTGTTGCATCTGAAAGTACAAACTCGCCCGATTACAACGGTATGCGTACCTTTCCCCTAGGCCGTTCTAGTTATTCGTTTCGAGCATCAGAACGGCGAAAATTTTCAGTTTCTCAAGCGTTTCTTACCTCCAAACTGCCATATCTCGCGAAGGGATTGACCAATCCGCAAAATTTCTGTTGGATCTGAAAGTAGAAACACGCCCGATTACAACGGTATGCGTACCTTTCCCCTAGGCCGTTCTAGTTATTCGTTTCGAGCATCAGAACGGCGAAAATTTTGAGTTTCTCAAGCGTTTCTTACCTCCAAACTGCCATATCTCGCGTACGGATTGACTAATCCGCAAAATTTCTGTTGCATTTGAAAGTAGAAACTCGCCCGAATACAACGGTAGGTGTAGTTTCCCCTAGGCCGTTCTAGTTATTCGTTTCGAGCATCAGAGCTGCGAAAATTTTGAGTTTCTCAAGCGTTTCTTACTTCCAAACTGCCATATCTCGCGAACGGATTGACCAATCCGCAAAACTTCTGTTGCATCTGAAAGTAGAAACTCGCCCGACTACAACGGTATTCGCACTTTTCCCCTAGGCCGTTCTAGTTATTCGTGTCGAGCATCAGAACTGCGAAAATTTTGAGTTTCTCAAGCGTTTCTTACCTCCAAACTGCCATATCTCGCGAACGGATTGACCAATCCGCAAAATTTCTGTTGAATCTGAAAGTAGAAACTCGCCCGATTACAACGGTATGTGTAGTTTTCCCCTAGGCCGTTCCAGTTATTCGTTTCGAGCATCAGAACTGCGCAAATTTTGAGTTTCTCAAGCGTTTCTTACCTCCAAACTGCCATAACTCCCGAACGGATTGACTAATCCGCAAAATTTCAGTTGCATCTGAAAGTACAAACTCGCCCGATTACAACGGTATGCGTACTTTTCCCCTAGGCCGTTCTAGTTACTCGTTTCGAGCATCAGAACTGCGCAAATTTTGAGTTTCTCAAGCGTTTCTTACCTCCAAACTGCCATATCTCGCGAACGGATTGACCAATCCGCAAAATTTCTGTTGCATCTGAAAGTAGAAACTCGCCCGATTACAACGGTATGCGTACTTTTCCCCTAGGCCGTTCTAGTTATTCGTTTCGAGCATCAGAACGGCGAAAATTTTGAGTTTCTCAAGCGTTTCTTACCTCCAAACTGCCATATCTCGCGAAGGTATTGACCAATCCGCAAAACTTCTGTTGGATCTGAAAGTAGAAACTCGCCCGATTACAACGGTATGCGTACTTTTCCCCTAGGCCGTTCTAATTATTCGTTTCGAGCATCAAAACGGCGAAAATTTTGAGTTTCTCAAACGTTTCTTACCTCCAAACTGCCATATCCCGCGAAGGGATTGACCAATCCGCAAAATTTCTGTTGGATCTGAAAGTAGAAACTCGCCCGATTACAACGGTATGCGTAGTTTTCCCCTAGGCCGTTCTAGTTATTCGTTTCGAGCATCAGAACTGCGCAAATTTTGAGTTTCTCAAACGTTTCTTACCTCCAAACTGCCATATCTCGCGAACGGATTGACCAATCCGCAAAATTTCTGTCGCATCTGAAAGAAGAAACTCGCCCGATTACAACGGTATGCGTACTGTTCCCCTAGGCCGTTCTAGTTACTCGTTTCGAGCATCAGAACTGCGAAAATTTTGAGTTTCTCAAGCGTTTCTTACCTCCAAACTGCCATAAGTATCTCGCGAACGGATTGACTAATCCGCAAAATTTCTGTTGCATCTGAAAGTAGAAACTCGCCCGATTACAACGGTGGGTGTAGTTTTCCCCTAGGCCGTTCTAGTTATTCGTTTCGAGCATCAGAGCTGCGAAAATTTTGAGTTTCTCAAGCGTTTCTTACCTCCAAACTGCCATATCTCGCGAACGGATTGACCGATCCGCAAAATTTCTGTTGCACCTGAAAGTAGAAACTCGCCCGATTACAACGGTGTGTGTAGTTTTCCCCTAGGCCGTTCCAGTTATTCGTTTCGAGCATCAGAACTGCGCAAATTTTGAGTTTCTCAAACGTTTCTTACCTCCAAACTGCCATATCTCGCGAACGGATTGACCAATCCGCAAAATTTCTGTCGCATCTGAAAGAAGAAACTCGCCCGATTACAACGGTATGCGTACTTTTCCCCTAGGCCGTTCTAGTTACTCGTTTCGAGCATCAGAACTGCGAAAATTTTGAGTTTCTCAAGCGTTTCTTACCTCCAAACTGCCATACGTATCTCGCGAACGGATTGACTAATCCGCAAAATTTCTGTTGCATCTGAAAGTAGAAACTCGCCCGATTACAACGGTGGGTGTAGTTTTCCCCTAGGCCGTTCTAGTTATTCGTTTCGAGCATCAGAGCTGCGAAAATTTTGAGTTTCTCAAGCGTTTCTTACCTCCAAACTGCCATATCTCGCGAACGGATTGACCGATCCGCAAAATTTCTGTTGCACCTGAAAGTAGAAACTCGCCCGATTACAACGGTATGCGTACTTTTCCCCTAGGCCCTTCTAGTTATTCGTTTCGAGCATCAGAACGGCGATAATTTTGAGTTTCTCAAGCGTTTCTTACCTCCAAACTGCCATATCTCGCGAACGGATTGACTAATCCGCAAAATTTCTGTTGCATCTGAAAGTAGAAACTCGCCCGATTACAACGGCATGTGTAGTTTTCCCCTAGGCCGTTCCAGTTATTCGTTTCGAGCATCAGAACTGCGAAAATTTTGAGTTTCTCAAGCGTTTCTTACATCCAAACTGCCATATCTCGCGAACGGATTGACTATTCCGCAAAATTTCTGTTGCATCTGAAAGTACAAACTCGCCCGATTACAACGGTATGCGTACTTTTCCCCTAGGCCGTTCTAGTTACTCGTTTCGAGCATCAGAACTGCGCAAATTTTGAGTTTCTCAAGCGTTTCTTACATCCAAACTGCCATATCTCGCGAACGGATTGACTAATCCGCAAAATTTCTGTTGCATCTGAAAGTACAAACTCGCCCGATTACAACGGTATGCGTACTTTTCCCCTAGGCCGTTCTAGTTACTCGTTTCGAGCATCAGAACTGCGCAAATTTTGAGTTTCTCAAGCGTTTCTTACCTCCAAACTGCCATATCTCGCGAACGGATTGACCAATCCGCAAAATTTCTGTTGCATCTGAAAGTAGAAACTCGCCCGATTACAACGGTGTGCGTACCTTTCCCCTAGGCTGTTCTAGTTATTCGTTTCGAGCATCAGAACGGCGAAAATTTTCAGTTTCTCAAGCGTTTCTTACCTCCAAACTGCCATATCTCGCGAAGGGATTGACCAATCCGCAAAATTTCTGTTGGATCTGAAAGTAGAAACACGCCCGATTACAACGGTATGCGTACCTTTCCCCTAGGCCGTTCTAGTTATTCGTTTCGAGCATCAGAACGGCGAAAATTTTGAGTTTCTCAAGCGTTTCTTACCTCCAAACTGCCATATCTCGCGAACGGATTGACTAATCCGCAAAATTTCTGTTGCATTTGAAAGTAGAACCTCGCCCGATTACAACGGTAGGTGTAGTTTTCCCCTAGGCCGTTCTAGTTATTCGTTTCGAGCATCAGAGCTGCGAAAATTTTGAGTTTCTCAAGCGTTTCTTACTTCCAAACTGCCATATCTCGCGAACGGATTGACCAATCCGCAAAACTTCTGTTGCATCTGAAAGTAGAAACTCGCCCGACTACAACGGTATTCGCACTTTTCCCCTAGGCCGTTCTAGTTATTCGTGTCGAGCATCAGAACTGCGAAAATTTTGAGTTTCTCAAGCGTTTCTTACCTCCAAACTGCCATATCTCGCGAACCGATGGACCAATCCGCAAAATTTCTGTTGAATCTGAAAGTAGAAACTCGCCCGATTACAACGGTATGTGTAGTTTTCCCCTAGACCGTTCCAGTTATTCGTTTCGAGCATCAGAACTGCGCAAATTTTGAGTTTCTCAAGCGTTTCTTACCTCCAAACTGCCATAACTCCCGAACGGATTGACTAATCCGCAAAATTTCAGTTGCATCTGAAAGTACAAACTCGCCCGATTACAACGGTATGCGTACTTTTCCCCTAGGCCGTTCTAGTTACTCGTTTCGAGCATCAGAACTGCGCAAATTTTGAGTTTCTCAAGCGTTTCTTACCTCCAAACTGCCATATCTCGCGAACGGATTGACCAATCCGCAAAATTTCTGTTGCATCTGAAAGTAGAAGCTCGCCCGATTACAACGGTATGCGTACCTTTCCCCTAGGCCGTTCTAGTTATTCGTTTCGAGCATCAGAACGGCGAAAATTTTCAGTTTCTCAAGCGTTTCTTACCTCCAAACTGCCATATCTCGCGAAGGGATTGAACAATCCGCAAAATTTCTGTTGGATCTGAAAGTAGAAACTCGCCCGATTACAACGGTATGCGTACCTTTCCCCTAGGCCGTTCTACTTATTCGTTTCGAGCATCAGAACGGCGAAAATTTTGAGTTTCTCAAGCGTTTCTTACCTCCAAACTGCCATATCTCGCGAACGGATTGACTAATCCGCAAAATTTCTGTTGCATCTGAAAGTAGAAACTCGCCCGATTACAACGGCATGTGTAGTTTTCCCCTAGGCCGTTCCAGTTATTCGTTTCGAGCATCAGAACTGCGAAAATTTTGAGTTTCTCAAGCGTTTCTTACATCCAAACTGCCATATCTCGCGAACGGATTGACTATTCCGCAAAATTTCTGTTGCATCTGAAAGTACAAACTCGCCCGATTACAACGGTATGCGTACTTTTCCCCTAGGCCGTTCTAGTTACTCGTTTCGAGCATCAGAACTGCGCAAATTTTGAGTTTCTCAAGCGTTTCTTACCTCCAAACTGCCATATCTCGCGAACGGATTGACTAATCCGCAAAATTTCTGTTGCATCTGAAAGTAGAAACTCGCCCGATTACAACGGCATGTGTAGTTTTCCCCTAGGCCGTTCCAGTTATTCGTTTCGAGCATCAGAACTGCGAAAATTTTGAGTTTCTCAAGCGTTTCTTACATCCAAACTGCCATATCTCGCGAACGGATTGACTATTCCGCAAAATTTCTGTTGCATCTGAAAGTACAAACTCGCCCGATTACAACGGTATGCGTACTTTTCCCCTAGGCCGTTCTAGTTACTCGTTTCGAGCATCAGAACTGCGCAAATTTTGAGTTTCTCAAGCGTTTCTTACATCCAAACTGCCATATCTCGCGAACGGATTGACTAATCCGCAAAATTTCTGTTGCATCTGAAAGTACAAACTCGCCCGATTACAACGGTATGCGTACTTTTCCCCTAGGCCGTTCTAGTTACTCGTTTCGAGCATCAGAACTGCGCAAATTTTGAGTTTCTCAAGCGTTTCTTACCTCCAAACTGCCATATCTCGCGAACGGATTGACCAATCCGCAAAATTTCTGTTGCATCTGAAAGTAGAAACTCGCCCGATTACAACGGTGTGCGTACCTTTCCCCTAGGCTGTTCTAGTTATTCGTTTCGAGCATCAGAACGGCGAAAATTTTCAGTTTCTCAAGCGTTTCTTACCTCCAAACTGCCATATCTCGCGAAGGGATTGACCAATCCGCAAAATTTCTGTTGGATCTGAAAGTAGAAACACGCCCGATTACAACGGTATGCGTACCTTTCCCCTAGGCCGTTCTAGTTATTCGTTTCGAGCATCAGAACGGCGAAAATTTTGAGTTTCTCAAGCGTTTCTTACCTCCAAACTGCCATATCTCGCGAACGGATTGACTAATCCGCAAAATTTCTGTTGCATTTGAAAGTAGAACCTCGCCCGATTACAACGGTAGGTGTAGTTTTCCCCTAGGCCGTTCTAGTTATTCGTTTCGAGCATCAGAGCTGCGAAAATTTTGAGTTTCTCAAGCGTTTCTTACTTCCAAACTGCCATATCTCGCGAACGGATTGACCAATCCGCAAAACTTCTGTTGCATCTGAAAGTAGAAACTCGCCCGACTACAACGGTATTCGCACTTTTCCCCTAGGCCGTTCTAGTTATTCGTGTCGAGCATCAGAACTGCGAAAATTTTGAGTTTCTCAAGCGTTTCTTACCTCCAAACTGCCATATCTCGCGAACCGATGGACCAATCCGCAAAATTTCTGTTGAATCTGAAAGTAGAAACTCGCCCGATTACAACGGTATGTGTAGTTTTCCCCTAGACCGTTCCAGTTATTCGTTTCGAGCATCAGAACTGCGCAAATTTTGAGTTTCTCAAGCGTTTCTTACCTCCAAACTGCCATAACTCCCGAACGGATTGACTAATCCGCAAAATTTCAGTTGCATCTGAAAGTACAAACTCGCCCGATTACAACGGTATGCGTACTTTTCCCCTAGGCCGTTCTAGTTACTCGTTTCGAGCATCAGAACTGCGCAAATTTTGAGTTTCTCAAGCGTTTCTTACCTCCAAACTGCCATATCTCGCGAACGGATTGACCAATCCGCAAAATTTCTGTTGCATCTGAAAGTAGAAGCTCGCCCGATTACAACGGTATGCGTACCTTTCCCCTAGGCCGTTCTAGTTATTCGTTTCGAGCATCAGAACGGCGAAAATTTTCAGTTTCTCAAGCGTTTCTTACCTCCAAACTGCCATATCTCGCGAAGGGATTGAACAATCCGCAAAATTTCTGTTGGATCTGAAAGTAGAAACTCGCCCGATTACAACGGTATGCGTACCTTTCCCCTAGGCCGTTCTACTTATTCGTTTCGAGCATCAGAACGGCGAAAATTTTGAGTTTCTCAAGCGTTTCTTACCTCCAAACTGCCATATCTCGCGAACGGATTGACTAATCCGCAAAATTTCTGTTGCATCTGAAAGTAGAAACTCGCCCGATTACAACGGCATGTGTAGTTTTCCCCTAGGCCGTTCCAGTTATTCGTTTCGAGCATCAGAACTGCGAAAATTTTGAGTTTCTCAAGCGTTTCTTACATCCAAACTGCCATATCTCGCGAACGGATTGACTATTCCGCAAAATTTCTGTTGCATCTGAAAGTACAAACTCGCCCGATTACAACGGTATGCGTACTTTTCCCCTAGGCCGTTCTAGTTACTCGTTTCGAGCATCAGAACTGCGCAAATTTTGAGTTTCTCAAGCGTTTCTTACATCCAAACTGCCATATCTCGCGAACGGATTGACTAATCCGCAAAATTTCTGTTGCATCTGAAAGTACAAACTCGCCCGATTACAACGGTATGCGTACTTTTCCCCTAGGCCGTTCTAGTTACTCGTTTCGAGCATCAGAACTGCGCAAATTTTGAGTTTCTCAAGCGTTTCTTACCTCCAAACTGCCATATCTCGCGAACGGATTGACCAATCCGCAAAATTTCTGTTGCATCTGAAAGTAGAAACTCGCCCGATTACAACGGTGAGCGTACCTTTCCCCTAGGCTGTTCTAGTTATTCGTTTCGAGCATCAGAACGGCGAAAATTTTCAGTTTCTCAAGCGTTTCTTACCTCCAAACTGCCATATCTCGCGAAGGGATTGACCAATCCGCAAAATTTCTGTTGGATCTGAAAGTAGAAACACGCCCGATTACAACGGTATGCGTACCTTTCCCCTAGGCCGTTCTAGTTATTCGTTTCGAGCATCAGAACGGCGAAAATTTTGAGTTTCTCAAGCGTTTCTTACCTCCAAACTGCCATATCTCGCGAACGGATTGACTAATCCGCAAAATTTCTGTTGCATTTGAAAGTAGAACCTCGCCCGATTACAACGGTAGGTGTAGTTTTCCCCTAGGCCGTTCTAGTTATTCGTTTCGAGCATCAGAGCTGCGAAAATTTTGAGTTTCTCAAGCGTTTCTTACTTCCAAACTGCCATATCTCGCGAACGGATTGACCAATCCGCAAAACTTCTGTTGCATCTGAAAGTAGAAACTCGCCCGACTACAACGGTATTCGCACTTTTCCCCTAGGCCGTTCTAGTTATTCGTGTCGAGCATCAGAACTGCGAAAATTTTGAGTTTCTCAAGCGTTTCTTACCTCCAAACTGCCATATCTCGCGAACCGATGGACCAATCCGCAAAATTTCTGTTGAATCTGAAAGTAGAAACTCGCCCGATTACAACGGTATGTGTAGTTTTCCCCTAGGCCGTTCCAGTTATTCGTTTCGAGCATCAGAACTGCGCAAATTTTGAGTTTCTCAAGCGTTTCTTACCTCCAAACTGCCATAACTCCCGAACGGATTGACTAATCCGCAAAATTTCAGTTGCATCTGAAAGTACAAACTCGCCCGATTACAACGGTATGCGTACTTTTCCCCTAGGCCGTTCTAGTTACTCGTTTCGAGCATCAGAACTGCGCAAATTTTGAGTTTCTCAAGCGTTTCTTACCTCCAAACTGCCATATCTCGCGAACGGATTGACCAATCCGCAAAATTTCTGTTGCATCTGAAAGTAGAAACTCGCCCGATTACAACGGTGTGCGTACCTTTCCCCTAGGCCGTTCTAGTTATTCGTTTCGAGCATCAGAACGGCGAAAATTTTCAGTTTCTCAAGCGTTTCTTACCTCCAAACTGCCATATCTCGCGAAGGGATTGAACAATCCGCAAAATTTCTGTTGGATCTGAAAGTAGAAACTCGCCCGATTACAACGGTATGCGTACCTTTCCCCTAGGCCGTTCTAGTTATTCGTGTCGAGCATCAGAACTGCGAAAATTTTGAGTTTCTCAAGCGTTTCTTACCTCCAAACTGCCATATCTCGCGAACGGATTGACCAATCCGCAAAATTTCTGTTGAATCTGAAAGTAGAAACTCGCCCGATTACAACGGTATGTGTAGTTTTCCCCTAGGCCGTTCCAGTTATTCGTTTCGAGCATCAGAACTGCGCAAATTTTGAGTTTCTCAAGCGTTTCTTACCTCCAAACTGCCATATCTCCCGAACGGATTGACCAATCCGCAAAATTTCTGTCGCATCTGAAAGAAGAAACTCGCCCGATTGCAACGGTATGCGTACTTTTCCCCTAGGCCGTTCTAGTTATTCGTTTCGAGCATCAGAACGGCGAAAATTTTGAGTTTCTCAAGCGTTTCTTACATCCAAACTGCCATATCTCGCGAACGGATTGACTAATCCGCAAAATTTCTGTTGCGTCTGAAAGTAGAAACTCGCCCGATTACAACGGTGGGTGTAGTTTTCCCCTAGGCCGTTCTAGTTATTCGTTTCGATCATCAGAGCTGCGAAAATTTTGAGTTCCTCAAGCGTTTCTTACATCCAAACTGCCATATCTCGCGAACGGATTGACCAATCCGCAAAACTTCTGTTGCATCTGAAAGTAGAAACTCGCCCGACTACAACGGTATTCGCACTTTTCCCCTAGGCCGTTCGAGTTATTCGTGTCGAGCATCAGAACTGCGAAAATTTTGAGTTTCTCAAGCGTTTCTTACCTCCAAACTGCCATATCTCGCGAACGGATTGACCAATCCGCAAAATTTCTGTTGCATCTGAAAGTAGAAACTCGCCCGATTACAACGGTATGCGTACTTTTCCCCTAGGCCGTTCTAGTTATTCGTTTCGAGCATCAGAACTGCGCAAATTTTGAGTTTCTCAAGCGTTTCTTACATCCAAACTGCCATATCTCGCGAACGGATTGACCAATCCGCAAAATTTCTGTTGCATCTGAAAGTAGAAACTCGCCCGATTACAACGGTATGCGTACTTTTCCCATAGGCCCTTCTAGTTATTCGTTTCGAGCATCAGAACGGCGAAAATTTTGAGTTTCTCAAGCGTTTCTTACCTCCAAACTGCCATATCTCGCGAACGGATTGACTAATCCGCAAAATTTCTGTTGCATCTGAAAGTAGAAACTCGCCCGATTACAACGGTATGCGTACTTTTCCCCTAGGCCGTTCTAGTTATTCGTTTCGAGCATCAGAACGGCGAAAATTTTGAGTTTCTCAAGCGTTTCTTACCTCCAAACAGCCATATCTCGCGAACGGATTGACCAATCCGCAAAATTTCTGTTGCATCTGAAAGTAGAAACTCGCCCGATTACAACGGTATGTGTACTTTTCCCCTAGGCCGTTCTAGTTATTCGTTTCGAGCATCAGAACTGCGCAAATTTTGAGTTTCTCAAGCGTTTCTTACATTCAAACTGCCATATCTCGCGAACGGATTGACCAATCCGCAAAATTTCTGTTGCATCTGAAAGTGGAAATTCGCCCGATTACAACGGTATGCGTACTTTTCCCCTAGGCCCTTCTAGTTATTCGTTTCGAGCATCAGAACGGCGAAAATTTTGAGTTTCTCAAGCGTTTCTTACATCCAAACTGCCATATCTCGCGAATGGATTGACCAATCCGCAAAATTTCTGTTGCATCTGAAAGTAGAAACTCGCCCAATTACAACGGTAATCGCACTTTTCCCCTAGGCCGTTCTAGTTATTCGTGTCGAGCATCAGAACTGCGAAAATTTTGAGTTTCTCAAGCGTTTCTTACCTGCAAACTGCCATATCTCGCGAAGGGATTGACCAATCCGCAAAATTTCTGGTGGATCTGAAAGTAGAAACTCGCCCGATTACAACGGTATGCGTAGTTTTCCCCTAGGCCGTTCTAGTTATTCGTTTCGAGCATCAGAACGGCGAAAATTTTGAGTTTCTCAAGCGTTTCTTACCTCCAAACAGCCATATCTCGCGAACGGATTGACCAATCCGCAAAATTTCTGTTGCATCTGAAAGTAGAAACTCGCCCGATTACAACGGTATTCGCACTTTTCCCCTAGGCCGTTCTAGTTATTCGTGTCGAGCATCAGAACTGCGAAAATTTTGAGTTTCTCAAGCGTTTCTTACCTCCAAACTGCCATATCTCGCGAACGGATTGACCAATCCGGAAAATTTCTGTTGCACCTGAAAGTAGAACCTCGCTCGATTACAACGGTATGTGTAGTTTTCCCCTAGGCCGTTCCAGTTATTCGTTTCGAGCATCAGAACTGCGAAAATTTTGAGTTTCTCAAGCGTTTCTTACATCCAAACTGCCATATCTCGCGAACGGATTGACCGATCCGCAAAATTTCTGTTGCATCAGAAAGTAGAAACTCGCCCGATTACAACGGTATGCGCACATTTACCCTAGGCCGTTCTAGTTATTCGTTTCGAGCATCAGAGCTGCGCAAGTTTTGAGTTTCTCAAGCGTTTCTTACCTCCAAACTGCCATATCTCGCGAAGGGATTGACCAATCCGCAAAATTTCTGTTGCATCTGAAAGTAGAAACTCGTCCGATTACAACGGTATGCGCACTTTTCCCCTAGGCCGTTCTAGTTATTCGTTTCGAGCATCAGAACTGCGAAAATTTTGAGTTTCTCAAGCGTTTCTTACCTCCAAACTGCCATATCTCGCGAACGGATTGACCAATCCGCAAAATTTCTGTTGCATCTGAAAGTAGAAACTCGCCCGATTACAACGGTATGTGTAGTTTTCCCCTAGGCCGTTCCAGTTATTCATTTCGAGCATCAGAACTGCGAAAATTTGGGTTTCTCAAGCGTTTCTTACCTCCAAACTGCCATATCTCGCGAACGGATTGACCAATCCGCAAAATTTCTGTTGCTTCTGAAAGTAGAAACACTCCCGATTACAACGGTATGCGCACTTTTACCCTAGGCCGCTCTAGTTATTCGTTTCGAGCATCAGGACTGCGCAAATTTTGAGTTTCTCAAGCGTTTCTTACCTCCAAACTGCCATATCTCGCGAAGGGATTGACCAATCCGCAAAATTTCTGTTGCATCTGAAAGTAGAAACTCGCCCGATTACAACGGTATGCGTACTTTTCCCCTAGGCCGTTCTAGTTATTCGTTTCGAGCATCAGAACTGCGCAAATTTTGAGTTTCTCAAGCGTTTCTTACCTCCAAACTGCCATATCTCGCGAACGGATCGACCAATCCGCAAAATTTCTGTTGCATCTGAAAGTAGAAACTCGCCGATTACAACGGTATGTGTAGTTTTCCCCTAGGCCGTTCCAGTTATTCATTTCGAGCATCAGAACTGCGAAAATTTGGGTTTCTCAAGCGTTTCTTACCTCCAAACTGCCATATCTCGCGAACGGATTGACCAATCCGCAAAATTGCTGTTGCTTCTGAAAGTAGAAACACTCCCGATTACAAGGGTAAGCGCACTTTTCCCGTAGGCCGTTCTAGTTATTCGTTTCGAGCATCAAAACTGCGAAAATTTTGAGTTTCTCAAGCGTTTCTTACATCCAAACGGCCATATCTCGCGAACGGATTGACCAATCCGCATAATTTCTGTTGCATTTGAATGTAGAATCTCGCCCGATTACAACGGTATGCGTACTTCTCCCCTAGGCCGTTCTAGTCATTCGTTTCGAGCATCAGAACTGCGAAAATTTTGAGTTTCTCAAGCGTTTCTTACTTCCAAACTGCCATATCTCGCGAACGGATCGACCAATCCGCAAAATTTCTGTTGCATCTGAAAGTAGAAACTCGCCCGATTACATCGGTATGCGTACATTTCCCCTAGGCCGTTCTAGTTATTCGTTTCGAGCATCAGAACTGCGAAAATTTTGAGTTCTCAAGCGTTTCTTACCTCCAAACTGCCATATCTCGCGAACGGATTGACCAATCCGCAAAATTTCTGTTGCTTCTGAAAGTAGAGACATGCCCGATTACAACGGTATGTGTAGTTTTCCCCTAGGCCGTTCCAGTTATTCGTTTCGAGCATCAGAACTGCGAAACTTTTGAGTTTCTCAAGCGTTTCTTACATCCAAACTGCCATATCTCGCGAACGGAATGACCGATCCGCAAAATTTCTGTTGCATCTGAAAGTAGAAACTCTCCGGATAACAACGGTATGTGTAGTTTTCCCCTAGGCCGTTCTAGTTATTCGTTTCGAGCATCAGAACGGCGAAAATTTTGAGTTTCTCAAGCGTTTCTTACATCCAAACTGCCATATCTCGCGAATGGATTGACCAATCCGCAAAATTTCTGTTGCATCTGAAAGTAGAAACTCGCCCGATTACAACGGTAATCGCACTTTACCCCTAGGCCGTTCTAGTTATTCGTGTCGAGCATCAGAGCTGCGCAAGTTTTGAGTTTCTCAAGCGTTTCTTACCTCCAAACTGCCATATCTCGCGAAGGGATTGACCAATCCGCAAAATTTCTGTTGCATCTGAAAGTAGAAACTCGTCCGATTACAACGGTATGCGTACTTTTCCCCTAGGCCGTTCTAGTTATTCGTTTCGAGCATCAGAACTGCGCAAATTTTGAGTTTCTCAAGCGTTTCTTACATCCAAACTGCCATATCTCGCGAACGGATTGACCAATCCGCAAAATTTCTGTTGCATCTGAAAGTAGAAATTCGCCCGATTACAACGGTATGCGTACTTTTCCCCTAGGCCCTTCTAGTTATTCGTTTCGAGCATCAGAACGGCGAAAATTTTGAGTTTCTCAAGCGTTTCTTACATCCAAACTGCCATATCTCGCGAATGGATTGACCAATCCGCAAAATTTCTGTTGCATCTGAAAGTAGAAGCTCGCCCGATTACAACGGTAATCGCACTTTTCCCCTAGGCCGTTCTAGTTATTCGTGTCGAGCATCAGAACTGCGAAAATTTTGAGTTTCTCAAGCGTTTCTTACCTGCAAACTGCCATATCTCGCGAAGGGATTGACCAATCCGCAAAATTTCTGGTGGATCTGAAAGTAGAAACTCGCCCGATTACAACGGTATGCGTACTTTTCCCCTAGGCCGTTCTAGTTATTCGTTTCGAGCATCAGAACGGCGAAAATTTTGAGTTTCTCAAGCGTTTCTTACCTCCAAACAGCCATATCTCGCGAACGGATTGACCAATCCGCAAAATTTCTGTTGCATCTGAAAGTAGAAACTCGCCCGATTACAACGGTATGTGTAGTTTTCCCCTAGGCCGTTCCAGTTATTCATTTCGAGCATCAGAACTGCCCAAATTTTGAGATTCTCAAGCGTTTCTTACCTCCAAACTGCCATATATCGCGAACGGATTGACCAATCCGCAAAATTTCTGTTGCATCTGAAAGAAGAAACTCGCCCGATTACAACGGTATGCGTACTTTTCCCCTAGGCCGTTCTAGTTATTCGTTTCGAGCATCAGAACTGCGCAAATTTTGAGTTTCTCAAGCGTTTCTTACATCCAAACGGCCATATCTCGCGAACGGATTGACCAATCCGCATAATTTCTATTGCATTTGAAAGTAGAATCTCGCCCGATTACAACGGTATGCGTACTTCTCCCCTAGGCCGTTCTAGTCATTCGTTTCGAGCATCAGAACTGCGAAAATTTTGAGTTTCTCAAGCGTTTCTTACTTCCAAACTGCCATATCTCGCGAACGGATCGACCAATCCGCAAAATTTCTGTTGCATCTGAAAGTAGAAACTCGCCCGATTACATCGGTATGCGTACATTTCCCCTAGGCCGTTCTAGTTATTCGTTTCGAGCATCAGAACTGCGAAAATTTTGAGTTTCTCAAGCGTTTCTTTCCTCCAAACTGCCATATCTCGCGAACGGATTGACCAATCCGCAAAATTTCTGTTGCTTCTGAAAGTAGAGACATGCCCAATTACAACGGTATGTGTAGTTTTCCCCTAGGCCGTTCCAGTTATTCGTTTAGAGCATCAGAACTGCGAAAATTTTGAGTTTCTCAAGCGTTTCTTACATCCAAACTGCCATATCTCACGAACGGAATGCCCGATCCGCAAAATTTCTGTTGCATCTGAAAGTAGAAACTCGCCCGATTACAACGGTATGCGTACTTTTCCCCTAGGCCCTTCTAGTTATTCGTTTCGAGCATCAGAACGGCGAAAATTTTGAGTTTCTCAAGCGTTTCTTACATCCAAACTGCCATATCTCGCGAATGGATTGACCAATCCGCAAAATTTCTGTTGCATCTCAAAGTAGAAACTCGCCCGATTACAACGGTAATCGCACTTTTCCCCTAGGCCGTTCTAGTTATTCGTGTCGAGCATCAGAACTGCGAAAATTTTGAGTTTCTCAAGCGTTTCTTACCTCCAAACTGCCATATCTCGCGAAGGGTTTGACCAATCCGCAAAATTTCTGGTGGATCTGAAAGTAGAAACTCGCCCGATTACAACGGTATGCGTACTTTTCCCCTAGGCCGTTCTAGTTATTCGTTTCGAGCATCAGAACTGCGAAAATTTTGAGTTTCTCAAGCATTTCATATCTCCAAACTGCCATATCTCGCGAACGGATTGATCAATCCGCAAAATTTCTGTTGCATCTGAAAGTAGAAACTCGCCCGATTACAACGGTATGCGTACTTTTCCCCTAGGCCGTTCTTGTTATACGTTTCGAGCATCAGAACGGCGAAAATTTTGAGTTTCTCAAGCGTTTCTTACCTCCAAACTGCCATATCTCGCGAACGGATTGACTAATCCGCAAAATTTCTGTTGCATCTGAAAGTAGAAACTCGCCCGATTACAACGGTAGGTGTAGTTTTCCCCTAGGCCGTTCCAGTTATTCGTTTCGAGCATCAGAACTGCGAAAATTTTGAGTTTCTCAAGCGTTTCTTACATCGAAACTGCCATATCTCGCGAACGGATTGACCGATCCGCAAAATTTCTGTTGCATCAGAAAGTAGAAACTCCCCCGATTACAACGGTATGCGCACATTTACCCTAGGCCGTTCTAGTTATTCGTTTCGAGCATCAGAGCTGCGCAAGTTTTGAGTTTCTCAAGCGTTTCTTACCTCCAAACTGCCATATCTCGCGAAGGGATTGACCAATCCGCAAAATTTCTGTTGCATCTGAAAGTAGAAACTCGTCCGATTACAACGGTATGCGCACTTTTCCCCTAGGCCGTTCTAGTTATTCGTTTCGAGCATCAGAACTGCGAAAATTTTGAGTTTCTCAAGCGTTTCTTACCTCCAAACTGCCATATCTCGCGAACGGATTGACCAATCCGCAAAATTTCTGTTGCATCTGAAAGTAGAAACTCGCCCGATTACAACGGTATGTGTAGTTTTCCCCTAGGCCGTTCCAGTTATTCATTTCGAGCATCAGAACTGCGAAAATTTGGGTTTCTCAAGCGTTTCTTACCTCCAAACTGCCATATCTCGCGAACGGATTGACCAATCCGCAAAATTTCTGTTGCTTCTGAAAGTAGAAACACTCCCGATTACAACGGTATGCGCACTTTTACCCTAGGCCGTTCTAGTTATTCGTTTCGAGCATCAGGACTGCGCAAATTTTGAGTTTCTCAAGCGTTTCTTACCTCCAAACTGCCATATCTCGCGAAGGGATTGACCAATCCGCAAAATTTCTGTTGCATCTGAAAGTAGAAACTCGTCCGATTACAACGGTATGCGTACTTTTCCCCTAGGCCGTTCTAGTTATTCGTTTCGAGCATCAGAACTGCGAAAATTTTGAGTTTCTCAAGCGTTTCTTACCTCCAAACTGCCATATCTCGCGAACGGATTGACCAATCCGCAAAATTTCTGTTGCATCTGAAAGTAGAAACTCGCCGATTACAACGGTATGTGTAGTTTTCCCCTAGGCCGTTCCAGTTATTCATTGCGAGCATCAGAACTGCGAAAATTTGGGTTTCTCAAGCGTTTCTTACCTCCAAACTGCCATATCTCGCGAACGGATTGACCAATCCGCAAAATTTCTGTTGCTTCTGAAAGTAGAAACACTCCCGATTACAAGGGTATGCGCACTTTTCCCGTAGGCCGTTCTAGTTATTCGTTTCGAGCATCAAAACTGCGAAAATTTTGAGTTTCTCAAGCGTTTCTTACATCCAAACGGCCATATCTCGCGAACGGATTGACCAATCCGCATAATTTCTGTTGCATTTGAATGTAGAATCTCGCCCGATTACAACGGTATGCGTACTTCTCCCCTAGGCCGTTCTAGTCATTCGTTTCGAGCATCAGAACTGCGAAAATTTTGAGTTTCTCAAGCGTTTCTTACTTCCAAACTGCCATATCTCGCGAACGGATCGACCAATCCGCAAAATTTCTGTTGCATCTGAAAGTAGAAACTCGCCCGATTACATCGGTATGCGTACATTTCCCCTAGGCCGTTCTAGTTATTCGTTTCGAGCATCAGAACTGCGAAAATTTTGAGTTTCTCAAGCGTTTCTTACCTCCAAACTGCCATATCTCGCGAACGGATTGACCAATCCGCAAAATTTCTGTTGCTTCTGAAAGTAGAGACATGCCCGATTACAACGGTATGTGTAGTTTTCCCCTAGGCCGTTCCAGTTATTCGTTTCGAGCATCAGAACTGCGAAACTTTTGAGTTTCTCAAGCGTTTCTTACATCCAAACTGCCATATCTCGCGAACGGAATGACCGATCCGCAAAATTTCTGTTGCATCTGAAAGTAGAAACTCTCCGGATTACAACGGTATGTGTAGTTTTCCCCTAGGCCGTTCTAGTTATTCGTTTCGAGCATCAGAACGGCGAAAATTTTGAGTTTCTCAAGCGTTTCTTACATCCAAACTGCCATGTCTCGCGAATGGATTGACCAATCCGCAAAATTTCTGTTGCATCTGAAAGTAGAAACTCGCCCGATTACAACGGTAATCGCACTTTACCCCTAGGCCGTTCTAGTTATTCGTGTCGAGCATCAGAACTGCGAAAATTTTGAGTTTCTCAAGCGTTTCTTACCTCCAAACTGCCATATCTCGCGAAGGGATTGACCAATCCGCAAAACTTCTGGTGGATCTGAAAGTAGAAACTCGCCCGATTACAACGGTATGCGTACTTTTCCCCTAGGCCGTTCTAGTTATTCGTTTCGAGCATCAGAACGGCGAAAATTTTGAGTTTCTCAAGCATTTCATATCTCCAAACTGTCATATCTCGCGAACGGATTGATCAATCCGCAAAATTTCTGTTGCATCTGAAAGTAGAAACTCGCCCGATTACAACGGTATGCGTACTTTTCCCCTAGGCCGTTCTTGTTATACGTTTCGAGCAACAGAACGGCGAAAATTTTGAGTTTCTCAAGCGTTTCTTACCTCCAAACTGCCATATCTCGCGAACGGATTGACTAATCCGCAAAATTTCTGTTGCATCTGAAAGTAGAAACTCGCCCGATTACAACGGTAGGTGTAGTTTTCCCCTAGGCCGTTCCAGTTATTCGTTTCGAGCATCAGAACTGCGAAAATTTTGAGTTTCTCAAGCGTTTCTTACATCCAAACTGCCATATCTCGCGAACGGATTGACCGATCCGCAAAATTTCTGTTGCATCAGAAAGTAGAAACTCCCCCGATTACAACGGTATGCGCACATTTACCCTAGGCCGTTCTAGTTATTCGTTTCGAGCATCAGAGCTGCGCAAGTTTTGAGTTTCTCAAGCGTTTCTTACCTCCAAACTGCCATATCTCGCGAAGGGATTGACCAATCCGCAAAATTTCTGTTGCATCTGAAAGTAGAAACTCGTCCGATTACAACGGTATGCGCACTTTTCCCCTAGGCCGTTCTAGTTATTCGTTTCGAGCATCAGAACTGCGAAAATTTTGAGTTTCTCAAGCGTTTCTTACCTCCAAACTGCCATATCTCGCGAACGGATTGACCAATCCGCAAAATTTCTGTTGCATCTGAAAGTAGAAACTCGCCCGATTACAACGGTATGTGTAGTTTTCCCCTAGGCCGTTCCAGTTATTCATTTCGAGCATCAGAACTGCGAAAATTTGGGTTTCTCAAGCGTTTCTTACCTCCAAACTGCCATATCTCGCGAACGGATTGACCAATCCGCAAAATTTCTGTTGCTTCTGAAAGTAGAAACACTCCCGATTACAACGGTATGCGCACTTTTACCCTAGGCCGTTCTAGTTATTCGTTTCGAGCATCAGGACTGCGCAAATTTTGAGTTTCTCAAGCGTTTCTTACCTCCAAACTGCCATATCTCGCGAAGGGATTGACCAATCCGCAAAATTTCTGTTGCATCTGAAAGTAGAAACTCGTCCGATTACAACGGTATGCGTACTTTTCCCCTAGGCCGTTCTAGTTATTCGTTTCGAGCATCAGAACTGCGAAAATTTTGAGTTTCTCAAGCGTTTCTTACCTCCAAACTGCCATATCTCGCGAACGGATTGACCAATCCGCAAAATTTCTGTTGCATCTGAAAGTAGAAACTCGCCGATTACAACGGTATGTGTAGTTTTCCCCTAGGCCGTTCCAGTTATTCATTTCGAGCATCAGAACTGCGAAAATTTGGGTTTCTCAAGCGTTTCTTACCTCCAAACTGCCATATCTCGCGAACGGATTGACCAATCCGCAAAATTTCTGTTGCTTCTGAAAGTAGAAACACTCCCGATTACAAGGGTATGCGCACTTTTCCCGTAGGCCGTTCTAGTTATTCGTTTCGAGCATCAAAACTGCGAAAATTTTGAGTTTCTCAAGCGTTTCTTACATCCAAACGGCCATATCTCGCGAACGGATTGACCAATCCGCATAATTTCTGTTGCATTTGAATGTAGAATCTCGCCCGATTACAACGGTATGCGTACTTCTCCCCTAGGCCGTTCTAGTCATTCGTTTCGAGCATCAGAACTGCGAAAATTTTGAGTTTCTCAAGCGTTTCTTACTTCCAAACTGCCATATCTCGCGAACGGATCGACCAATCCGCAAAATTTCTGTTGCATCTGAAAGTAGAAACTCGCCCGATTACATCGGTATGCGTACATTTCCCCTAGGCCGTTCTAGTTATTCGTTTCGAGCATCAGAACTGCGAAAATTTTGAGTTTCTCAAGCGTTTCTTACCTCCAAACTGCCATATCTCGCGAACGGATTGACCAATCCGCAAAATTTCTGTTGCTTCTGAAAGTAGAGACATGCCCGATTACAACGGTATGTGTAGTTTTCCCCTAGGCCGTTCCAGTTATTCGTTTCGAGCATCAGAACTGCGAAACTTTTGAGTTTCTCAAGCGTTTCTTACATCCAAACTGCCATATCTCGCGAACGGAATGACCGATCCGCAAAATTTCTGTTGCATCTGAAAGTAGAAACTCTCCGGATTACAACGGTATGTGTAGTTTTCCCCTAGGCCGTTCTAGTTATTCGTTTCGAGCATCAGAACGGCGAAAATTTTGAGTTTCTCAAGCGTTTCTTACATCCAAACTGCCATATCTCGCGAATGGATTGACCAATCCGCAAAATTTCTGTTGCATCTGAAAGTAGAAACTCGCCCGATTACAACGGTAATCGCACTTTACCCCTAGGCCGTTCTAGTTATTCGTGTCGAGCATCAGAACTGCGAAAATTTTGAGTTTCTCAAGCGTTTCTTACCTCCAAACTGCCATATCTCGCGAAGGGATTGACCAATCCGCAAAACTTCTGGTGGATCTGAAAGTAGAAACTCGCCCGATTACAACGGTATGCGTACTTTTCCCCTAGGCCGTTCTAGTTATTCGTTTCGAGCATCAGAACGGCGAAAATTTTGAGTTTCTCAAGCGTTTCTTACCTCCAAACAGCCATATCTCGCGAACGGATTGACCAATCCGCAAAATTTCTGTTGCATCTGAAAGAAGAAACTCGCCCGATTACAACGGTATGCGTACTTTTCCCCTAGGACGTTCTAGTTATTCGTTTCGAGCATCAGAACTGCGCAAATTTTGAGTTTCTCAAGCGTTTCTTACATCCAAACTGCCATATCTCGCGAACGGATTGACCAATCCGCAAAATTTCTGTTGCATCTGAAAGTAGAAGCTCGCCCGATTACAACGGTAATCGCACTTTTCCCCTAGGCCGTTCTAGTTATTCGTGTCGAGCATCAGAACTGCCAAAATTTTGAGTTTCTCAAGCGTTTCTTACCTGCAAACTGCCATATCTCGCGAAGGGATTGACCAATCCGCAAAATTTCTGGTGGATCTGAAAGTAGAAACTCGCCCGATTACAACGGTATGCGTACTTTTCCCCTAGGCCGTTCTAGTTATTCGTTTCGAGCATCAGAACGGCGAAAATTTTGAGTTTCTCAAGCGTTTCTTACCTCCAAACAGCCATATCTCGCGAACGGATTGACCAATCCGCAAAATTTCTGTTGCATCTGAAAGTAGAAACTCGCCCGATTACAACGGTATGTGTAGTTTTCCCCTAGGCCGTTCCAGTTATTCGTTTCGAGCATCAGAACTGCCCAAATTTTGAGATTCTCAAGCGTTTCTTACCTCCAAACTGCCATATATCGCGAACGGATTGACCAATCCGCAAAATTTCTGTTGCATCTGAAAGAAGAAACTCGCCCGATTACAACGGTATGCGTACTTTTCCCCTAGGCCGTTCTAGTTATTCGTTTCGAGCATCAGAACTGCGAAAATTTTGAGTTTCTCAAGCGTTTCTTACATCCAAACTGCCATATCTCGCGAACGGATTGACCAATCCGCAAAATTTCTGTTGCATCTGAAAGTAGAAACTCGCCCGATTACAACGGTATGTGTAGTTTTCCCCTAGGCCGTTCCAGTTATTCATTTCGAGCATCAGAACTGCGAAAATTTGGGTTTCTCAAGCGTTTCTTACCTCCAAACTGCCATATCTCGCGAACGGATTGACCAATCCGCAAAATTTCTGTTGCTTCTGAAAGTAGAAACACTCCCGATTACAAGGGTATGCGCACTTTTCCCGTAGGCCGTTCTAGTTATTCGTTTCGAGCATCAGAACTGCGAAAATTTTGAGTTTCTCAAGCGTTTCTTACATCCAAACGGCCATATCTCGCGAACGGATCGACCAATCCGCAAAATTTCTGTTGCATCTGAAAGTAGAAACTCGCCCGATTACATCGGTATGCGTACATTTCCCCTAGGCCGTTCTAGTTATTCGTTTCGAGCATCAGAACTGCGAAAATTTTGAGTTTCTCAAGCGTTTCTTTCCTCCAAACTGCCATATCTCGCGAACGGATTGACCAATCCGCAAAATTTCTGTTGCTTCTGAAAGTAGAGACATGCCCGATTACAACGGTATGTGTAGTTTTCCCCTAGGCCGTTCTAGTTATTCGTTTCGAGCATCAGAGCTGCGCAAGTTTTGAGTTTCTCAAGCGTTTCTTACTTCCAAACTGCCATATCTCGCGAACGGATTGACCAATCCGCAAAATTTCTGTTGCTTCTGAAAGTAGAAACACTCCCGATTACAAGGGTATGCGCACTTTTCCCCTAGGCCGTTCCAGTTATTCGTTTCGAGCATCAGAACTGCCCAAATTTTGAGATTCTCAAGCGTTTCTTACCTCCAAACTGCCATATATCGCGAACGGATTGACCAATCCGCAAAATTTCTGTTGCATCTGAAAGTAAAAACTCGTCCGATTACAACGGTATGCGTACTTTTCCCCTAGGCCGTTCTAGTTATTCGTTTCGAGCATCAGAACTGCGAAAATTTTGAGTTTCTCAAGCGTTTCTTACCTCCAAACTGCCATATCTCGCGAACGGATTGACCAATCCGCAAAATTTCTGTTGCATCTGAAAGTAGAAACTCGCCCGATTACAACGGTATGTGTAGTTTTCCCCTAGGCCGTTCCAGTTATTCATTTCGAGCATCAGAACTGCGAAAATTTGGGTTTCTCAAGCGTTTCTTACCTCCAATCTGCCATATCTCGCGAACGGATTGACCAATCCGCAAAATTTCTGTTGCTTCTGAAAGTAGAAACACTCCCGATTACAAGGGTATGCGCACTTTTCCCGTAGGCCGTTCTAGTTATTCGTTTCGAGCATCAGAACTGCGAAAATTTTGAGTTTCTCAAGCGTTTCTTACCTCCAAACTGCCATATCTCGCGAACGGATTGACCAATCCGCAAAATTTCTGTTGCTTCTGAAAGCAGAGACATGCCCGATTACAACGGTATGTGTAGTTTTCCCCTAGGCCGTTCCAGTTATTCGTTTCGAGCATCAGAACTGCGAAAATTTTGAGTTTCTCAAGCGTTTCTTACATCCAAACTGCCATATCTCGCGAACGGAATGACCGATCCGCAAAATTTCTGTTGCATCTGAAAGTAGAAACTCTCCGGATTACAACGGTATGTGTAGTTTTCCCCTAGGCCGTTCTAGTTATTCGTTTCGAGCATCAGAACTGCGCAAATTTTGAGTTTCTCAAGCGTTTCTTACATCCAAACTGCCATATCTCGCGAACGGAATGACCAATCCGCAAAATTTCTGTTGCATCTGAAAGTAGAAATTCGCCCGATTACAACGGTATGCGTACTTTTCCCCTAGGCCCTTCTAGTTATTCGTTTCGAGCATCAGAACGGCGAAAATTTTGAGTTTCTCAAGCGTTTCTTACATCCAAACTGCCATATCTCGCGAATGGATTGACCAATCCGCAAAATTTCTGTTGCATCTGAAAGTAGAAACTCGCCCGATTACAACGGTAATCGCACTTTTCCCCTAGGCCGTTCTAGTTATTCGTGTCGAGTATCAGAACTGCGAAAATTTTGAGTTTCTCAAGCGTTTCTTACCTCCAAACTGCCATATCTCGCGAAGGGATTGACCAATCCGCAAAACTTCTGGTGGATCTGAAAGTAGAAACTCGCCCGATTACAACGGTATGCGTACTTTTCCCCTAGGCCGTTCTAGTTATTCGTTTCGAGCATCAGAACGGCGAAAATTTTGAGTTTCTCAAGCGTTTCTTACCTCCAAACAGCCATATCTCGCGAACGGATTGACCAATCCGCAAAATTTCTGTTGCATCTGAAAGTAGAAACTCGCCCGATTACAACGGTATGTGTAGTTTTCCCCTAGGCCGTTCCAGTTATTCGTTTCGAGCATCAGAACTGCCCAAATTTTGAGTTTCTCAAGCGTTTCTTACCTCCAAACTGCCATATCTCGCGAACGGATTGACCAATCCGCAAAATTTCTGTTGCATCTGAAAGAAGAAACTCGCCCGATTACAACGGTATGCGTACTTTTCCCCTAGGCCGTTCTAGTTATTCGTTTCGAGCATCAGAACTGCGCAAATTTTGAGTTTCTCAAGCATTTCTTACATCCAAACTGCCATATCTCGCGAACGGATTGACCAATCCGCAAAATTTCTGTTGCATCTGAAAGTAGAAATTCGCCCGATTACAACGGTATGCGTACTTTTCCCCTAGGCCCTTCTAGTTATTCGTTTCGAGCATCAGAACGGCGAAAATTTTGAGTTTCTCAAGCGTTTCTTACATCCAAACTGCCATATCTCGCGAATGGATTGACCAATCCGCAAAATTTCTGTTGCATCTGAAAGTAGAAACTCGCCCGATTACAACGGTAATCGCACTTTTCCCCTAGGCCGTTCTAGTTATTTGTGTCGAGCATCAGAACTGCGAAAATTTTGAGTTTCTCAAGCGTTTCTTACCTCCAAACTGCCATATCTCGCGAAGGGATTGACCAATCCGCAAAATTTCTGGTGGATCTGAAAGTAGAAACTCGCCCGATTACAACGGTATGCGTACTTTTCCCCTAGGCCGTTCTAGTTATTCGTTTCGAGCATCAGAACGGCGAAAATTTTGAGTTTCTCAAGCGTTTCTTACCTCCAAACAGCCATATCTCGCGAACGGATTGACCAATCCGCAAAATTTCTGTTGCATCTGAAAGTAGAAACTCGCCCGATTACAACGGTATGTGTAGTTTTCCCCTAGGCCGTTTCAGTTATTCGTTTCGAGCATCAGAACTGCCCAAATTTTGAGATTCTCAAGCGTTTCTTACCTCCAAACTGCCATATCTCGCGAACGGATTGACCAATCCGCAAAATTTCTGTTGCATCTGAAAGAAGAAACTCGCCCGATTACAACGGTATGCGTACTTTTCCCCTAGGCCGTTCTAGTTATTCGTTTCGAGCATCAGAACTGCGAAAATTTTGAGTTTCTCAAGCGTTTCTTACCTCCAAACTGCCATATCTCGCGAACGGATTGACCAATCCGCAAAATTTCTGTTGCATCTGAAAGTAGAAACTCGCCCGATTACAACGGTATGTGTAGTTTTCCCCTAGGCCGTTCCAGTTATTCATTTCGAGCATCAGAACTGCGAAAATTTGGGTTTCTCAAGCGTTTCTTACCTCCAAACTGCCATATCTCGCGAACGGATTGACCAATCCGCAAAATTTCTGTTGCTTCTGAAAGTAGAAACACTCCCGATTACAAGGGTATGCGCACTTTTCCCGTAGGCCGTTCTAGTTATTCGTTTCGAGCATCAGAACTGCGAAAATTTTGAGTTTCTCAAGCGTTTCTTACATCCAAACGGCCATATCTCGCGAACGGATTGACCAATCCGCATAATTTCTATTGCATTTGAAAGTAGAATCTCGCCCGATTACAACGGTATGCGTTCTTCTCCCCTAGGCCGTTCTAGTCATTCGTTTCGAGCATCAGAACTGCGAAAATTTTGAGTTTCTCAAGCGTTTCTTACTTCCAAACTGCCATATCTCGCGAACGGATCGACCAATCCGCAAAATTTCTGTTGCATCTGAAAGTAGAAACTCGCCCGATTACATCGGTATGCGTACATTTCCCCTAGGCCGTTCTAGTTATTCGTTTCGAGCATCAGAACTGCGAAAATTTTGAGTTTCTCAAGCGTTTCTTTCCTCCAAACTGCCATATCTCGCGAACGGATTGACCAATCCGCAAAATTTCTGTTGCTTCTGAAAGTAGAGACATGCCCGATTACAACGGTATGTGTAGTTTTCCCCTAGGCCGTTCCAGTTATTCGTTTCGAGCATCAGAACTGCGAAAATTTTGAGTTTCTCAAGCGTTTCTTACATCCAAACTGCCATATCTCACGAACGGAATGACCGATCCGCAAAATTTCTGTTGCATCTGAAAGTAGAAACTCGCCCGATTACAATGGTATGCGTACTTTTCCCCTAGGCCCTTCTAGTTATTCGTTTCGAGCATCAGAACGGCGAAAATTTTGAGTTTCTCAAGCGTTTCTTACATCCAAACTGCCATATCTCGCGAATGGATTGACCAATCCGCAAAATTTCTGTTGCATCTGAAAGAAGAAACTCGCCCGATTACAACGGTATGCGTACTTTTCCCCTAGGCCGTTCTAGTTACTCGTTTCGAGCATCAGAACTGCGAAAATTTTGAGTTTCTCAAGCATTTCATATCTCCAAACTGCCATATCTCGCGAACGGATTGATCAATCCGCAAAATTTCTGTTGCATCTGAAAGTAGAAACTCGCCTTATTACAACGGTATGCGTACTTTTCCCCTAGGCCGTTCTTGTTATACGTTTCGAGCATCAGAACGGCGAAAATTTTGAGTTTCTCAAGCGTTTCTTACCTCCAAACTGCCATATCTCGCGAACGGATTGACTAATCCGCAAAATTTCTGTTGCATCTGAAAGTAGAAACTCGCCCGATTACAACGGTAGGTGTAGTTTTCCCCTAGGCCGTTCTAGTTATTCGTTTCGAGCATCAGAGCTGCGAAAATTTTGAGTTTCTCAAGCGTTTCTTACCTCCAAACTGCCATATCTCGCGAACGGATTGACCAATCCGCAAAATTTCTGTTGCTTCTGAAAGTAGAGACATGCCCGATTACAACGGTATGCGTAGTTTTCCCCTAGGCCGTTCCAGTTATTCGTTTCGAGCATCAGAACTGCGCAAATTTTGAGTTTCTCAAGCGTTTCTTACCTCAAAACTGCCATATCTCGCGAACGGATTGACCAATCCGCAAAATTTCTGTTGCATCTGAAAGTAGAAACTCGCCCGATTACAACGGTATTCGCACTTTTCCCCTAGGCCGTTCTAGTTATTCGTGTCGAGCATCAGAACTGCGAAAATTTTGAGTTTCTCAAGCGTTTCTTACCTCCAAACTGCCATATCTCGCGAACGGATTGACCAATCCGGAAAATTTCTGTTGCATCTGAAAGTAGAAACTCGCTCGATTACAACGGTATGTGTAGTTTTCCCCTAGGCCGTTCCAGTTATTCGTTTCGAGCATCAGAACTGCGAAAATTTTGAGTTTCTCAAGCGTTTCTTACATCCAAACTGCCATATCTCGCGAACGGATTGACCGATCCGCAAAATTTCTGTTGCATCAGAAAGTAGAAACTCGCCCGATTACAACGGTATGCGCACATTTACCCTAGGCCGTTCTAGTTATTCGTTTCGAGCATCAGAGCTGCGCAAATTTTGAGTTTCTCAAGCGTTTCTTACCTCCAAACTGCCATATCTCGCGAAGGGATTGACCAATCCGCAAAATTTCTGTTGCTTCTGAAAGTAGAGACATGCCCGATTACAACGGTATGCGTAGTTTTCCCCTAGGCCGTTCCAGTTATTCGTTTCGAGCATCAGAACTGCGCAAATTTTGAGTTTCTCAAGCGTTTCTTACCTCCAAACTGCCATATCTCGCGAACGGATTGACCAATCCGCAAAATTTCTGTTGCATCTGAAAGTAGAAACTCGCCCGATTACAACGGTATTCGCACTTTTCCCCTAGGCCGTTCTAGTTATTCGTGTCGAGCATCAGAACTGCGAAAATTTTGAGTTTCTCAAGCGTTTCTTACCTCCAAACTGCCATATCTCGCGAACGGATTGACTAATCCGCAAAATTTCTGTTGCATCTGAAAGTAGAAACTCGCCCGATTACAACGGTAGGTGTAGTTTTCCCCTAGGCCGTTCTAGTTATTCGTTTCGAGCATCAGAGCTGCGAAAATTTTGAGTTTCTCAAGCGTTTCTTACCTCCAAACTGCCATATCTCGCGAACGGATTGACCAATCCGCAAAATTTCTGTTGCTTCTGAAAGTAGAGACATGCCCGATTACAACGGTATGCGTAGTTTTCCCCTAGGCCGTTCCAGTTATTCGTTTCGAGCATCAGAACTGCGCAAATTTTGAGTTTCTCAAGCGTTTCTTACCTCCAAACTGCCATATCTCGCGAACGGATTGACCAATCCGCAAAATTTCTGTTGCATCTGAAAGTAGAAACTCGCCCGATTACAACGGTATTCGCACTTTTCCCCTAGGCCGTTCTAGTTATTCGTGTCGAGCATCAGAACTGCGAAAATTTTGAGTTTCTCAAGCGTTTCTTACCTCCAAACTGCCATATCTCGCGAACGGATTGACCAATCCGGAAAATTTCTGTTGCATCTGAAAGTAGAAACTCGCTCGATTACAACGGTATGTGTAGTTTTCCCCTAGGCCGTTCCAGTTATTCGTTTCGAGCATCAGAACTGCGAAAATTTTGAGTTTCTCAAGCGTTTCTTACATCCAAACTGCCATATCTCGCGAACGGATTGACCGATCCGCAAAATTTCTGTTGCATCAGAAAGTAGAAACTCGCCCGATTACAACGGTATGCGCACATTTACCCTAGGCCGTTCTAGTTATTCGTTTCGAGCATCAGAGCTGCGCAAATTTTGAGTTTCTCAAGCGTTTCTTACCTCCAAACTGCCATATCTCGCGAAGGGATTGACCAATCCGCAAAATTTCTGTTGCTTCTGAAAGTAGAGACATGCCCGATTACAACGGTATGCGTAGTTTTCCCCTAGGCCGTTCCAGTTATTCGTTTCGAGCATCAGAACTGCGCAAATTTTGAGTTTCTCAAGCGTTTCTTACCTCCAAACTGCCATATCTCGCGAACGGATTGACCAATCCGCAAAATTTCTGTTGCATCTGAAAGTAGAAACTCGCCCGATTACAACGGTATTCGCACTTTTCCCCTAGGCCGTTCTAGTTATTCGTGTCGAGCATCAGAACTGCGAAAATTTTGAGTTTCTCAAGCGTTTCTTACCTCCAAACTGCCATATCTCGCGAACGGATTGACCAATCCGGAAAATTTCTGTTGCATCTGAAAGTAGAAACTCGCTCGATTACAACGGTATGTGTAGTTTTCCCCTAGGCCGTTCCAGTTATTCGTTTCGAGCATCAGAACTGCGAAAATTTTGAGTTTCTCAAGCGTTTCTTACATCCAAACTGCCATATCTCGCGAACGGATTGACCGATCCGCAAAATTTCTGTTGCATCAGAAAGTAGAAACTCGCCCGATTACAACGGTATGCGTACTTTTCCCCTAGGCCGTTCTAGTTATTCGTTTCGAGCATCAGAGCTGCGAAAATTTTGAGTTTCTCAAGCGTTTCTTACCTCCAAACTGCCATATCTCGCGAACGGATTGACCAATCCGCAAAATTTCTGTTGCTTCTGAAAGTAGAGACATGCCCGATTACAACGGTATGCGTAGTTTTCCCCTAGGCCGTTCCAGTTATTCGTTTCGAGCATCAGAACTGCGCAAATTTTGAGTTTCTCAAGCGTTTCTTACCTCCAAACTGCCATATCTCGCGAACGGATTGACCAATCCGCAAAATTTCTGTTGCATCTGAAAGTAGAAACTCGCCCGATTACAACGGTATTCGCACTTTTCCCCTAGGCCGTTCTAGTTATTCGTGTCGAGCATCAGAACTGCGAAAATTTTGAGTTTCTCAAGCGTTTCTTACCTCCAAACTGCCATATCTCGCGAACGGATTGACCAATCCGGAAAATTTCTGTTGCATCTGAAAGTAGAAACTCGCTCGATTACAACGGTATGTGTAGTTTTCCCCTAGGCCGTTCCAGTTATTCGTTTCGAGCATCAGAACTGCGAAAATTTTGAGTTTCTCAAGCGTTTCTTACATCCAAACTGCCATATCTCGCGAACGGATTGACCGATCCGCAAAATTTCTGTTGCATCAGAAAGTAGAAACTCGCCCGATTACAACGGTATGCGCACATTTACCCTAGGCCGTTCTAGTTATTCGTTTCGAGCATCAGAGCTGCGCAAATTTTGAGTTTCTCAAGCGTTTCTTACCTCCAAACTGCCATATCTCGCGAAGGGATTGACCAATCCGCAAAATTTCTGTTGCATCTGAAAGTAGAAACTCGCCCGATTACAACGGTATGCGTACTTTTCCCCTAGGCCGTTCTAGTTATTCGTTTTGAGCATCAGAACGGCGAATATCTTGAGTTTCTCAAGCGTTTCTTACCTCCAAACTGCCATATCTCGCGAACGGATTTACAAATCCGCAAAATTTCTGTTGCATCTGAAAGTAGAAACTCGCCCGATTACAACGGTATGCGAACTTTTCCCCTAGGCCGTTCTTGTTATTCGTTTCGAGCATCAGAACGGCGAAAATTTTGAGTTTCTCAAGCGTTTCTTACCTCCAAACTGCCATATCTCGCGAACGGATTGACTAATCCGCAAAATTTCTGTTGCATCTGAAAGTAGAAACTCGCCCGATTACAACGGTAGGTGTAGTTTTCCCCTAGGCCGTTCTAGTTATTCGTTTCGAGCATCAGAGCTGCGAAAATTTTGAGTTTCTCAAGCGTTTCTTACCTCCAAACTGCCATATCTCGCGAACGGATTGACTAATCCGCAAAATTTCTGTTGCATTTGAAAGTAGAAACTCGCCCGATTAGAACGGTAGGTGTAGTTTTCCCCTAGGCCGTTCTAGTTATTCGTTTCGAGCATCAGAGCTGCGAAAATTTTGAGTTTCTCAAGCGTTTCTTACTTCCAAACTGCCATATCTCGCGAACGGATTGACCAATCCGCAAAGTTTCTGTTGCTTCTGAAAGTAGAGACTCGCCCGATTACAACGGTATGTGTAGTTTTCCCCTAGGCCGTTCCAGTTATTCGTTTCGAGCATCAGAACTGCGCAAATTTTGAGTTTCTCAAGTGTTTCTTACCTCCAAACTGCCATATCTCGCGAACGGATTGACCAATTCGCAAAATTTCTGTCGCATCTGAAAGAAGAAACCTGCCCGATTACAACGGTGTGCGTACTTTTCCCCTAGGCCGTTCTAGTTACTCCTTTCGAGCATCAGAACTGCGAAAATTTTGAGTTTCTCAAGCGTTTCTTACATCCAAACTGCCATATCTCGCGAAGGGATTGACCAATCCGCAAACTTTCTGTTGCATCTGAAAGTAGAAACTCGCCCGATTACAACGGTATGCGTACTTTTCCCCTAGGCCGTTCTAGTTATTCGTTTCGAGCATCAGAACGGCGAAAATTTTGTGTTTCTCAAGCGTTTCTTACCTCCAAACTGCCATATCTCGCGAACGGATTGACTAATCCGCAAAATTTCTGTTGCATCTGAAAGTAGAAACTCGCCCGATTACAACGGTAGGTGTAGTTTTCCCCTAGGCCGTTCTAGTTATTCGTTTCGAGCATCAGAGCTGCGAAAATTTTGAGTTTCTCAAGCGTTTCTTACCTCCAAACTGCCATATCTCGCGAACGGATTGACCAACCCGCAAAATTTCTGTTGCATCTGAAAGTAGAAACTCGCCCGATTACAACGGTATGTGTAGTTTTCCCCTAGGCCGTTCCAGTTATTCATTTCGAGCATCAGAACTGCGAAAATTTGGGTTTCTCAAGCGTTTCTTACCTCCAAACTGCCATATCTCGCGAACGGATTGACCAATCCGCAAAATTTCTGTTGCTTCTGAAAGTAGAAACACTCCCGATTACAAGGGTATGCGCACTTTTCCCGTAGGCCGTTCTAGTTATTCGTTTCGAGCATCAGAACTGCGAAAATTTTGAGTTTCTCAAGCGTTTCTTACATCCAAACGGCCATATCTCGCGAACGGATTGACCAATCCGCATAATTTCTGTTGCATTTGAAAGTAGAATCTCGCCCGATTACAACGGTATGCGTACTTCTCCCCTAGGCCGTTCTAGTCATTCGTTTCGAGCATCAGAACTGCGAGAATTTTGAGTTTCTCAAGCGTTTCTTACATCCAAACTGCCATATCTCGCGAACGGATCGACCAATCCGCAAAATTTCTGTTGCATCTGAAAGTAGAAACTCGCCCGATTACATCGGTATGCGTACATTTCCCCTAGGCCGTTCTAGTTATTCGTTTCGAGCATCAGAACTGCGAAAATTTTGAGTTTCTCAAGCGTTTCTTACCTCCAAACTGCCATATCTCGCGAACGGATTGACCAATCCGCAAAATTTCTGTTGCTTCTGAAAGTAGAGACATGCCCGATTACAACGGTATGTGTAGTTTTCCCCTAGTCCGTTCCAGTTATTGGTTTCGAGCATCAGAACTGCGAAAATTTTGAGTTTCTCAAGCGTTTCTTACATCCAAACTGCCATATCTCGCGAACGGAATGACCGATCCGCAAAATTTCTGTTGCATCTGAAAGTAGAAACTCGCCCGATTACAACGGTATGTGTAGTTTTCCCCTAGGCCGTTCTAGTTATTCGTTTCGAGCATCAGAACTGCGCAAATTTTGAGTTTCTCAAGCGTTTCTTACATCCAAACTGCCATATCTCGCGAACGGATTGACCAATCCGCAAAATTTCTGTTGCATCTGAAAGTAGAAACACGCCCGATTACAACGGTAATCGGACTTTTCCCCTAGGCCGTTCTAGTTACTCGTTTCGAGCATCAGAACTGCGAAAATTTTGAGTTTCTCAAGCATTTCATATCTCCAAACTGCCATATCTCGCGAACGGATTGATCAATCCGCAAAATTTCTGTTGCATCTGAAAGTAGAAACTCGCCCGATTGCAACGGTATGCGTACTTTTCCCCTAGGCCGTTCTTGTTATTCGTTTCGAGCATCAGAACGGCGAAAATTTTGAGTTTCTCAAGCGTTTCTTACCTCCAAACTGCCATATCTCGCGAACGGATTGACCAATCCGCATAATTTCTGTTGCATCTGAAAGTAGAAACTCGCCCGATTACAACGGTATGCGTACTTCTCCCCTAGGCCGTTCCAGTTATTCGTTTCGAGCATCAGAACTGCGAAAATTTTGAGTTTCTCTAGCGTTTCTTACATCCAAACTGCCATATCTCGCGAACGGAATGACCGATCCGCAAAATTTCTGTTGCATCTGAAAGTAGAAACTCGCCCGATTACAACGGTATGTGTAGTTTTCCCCTAGGCCGTTCTAGTTATTCGTTTCGAGCATCAGAACTGCGCAAATTTTGAGTTTCTCAAGCGTTTCTTACATCCAAACTGCCATATCTCGCGAACGGATTGACCAATCCGCAAAATTTCTATTGCATCTGAAAGTAGAAACTCGCCCGATTACAACGGTCTGCGTACTTTTCCCCTAGGCCCTTCTAGTTATTCGTTTCGAGCATCAGAACGGCGAAAATTTTGAGTTTCTCAAGCGTTTCTTACATCCAAACTGCCATATCTCGCGAATGGATTGACCAATCCGCAAAATTTCTGTTGCATCTGAAAGTAGAAACTCGCCCGATTACAACGGTAATCGCACTTTTCCCCTAGGCCGTTCTAGTTATTCGTGTCGAGCATCAGAACTGCGAAAATTTTGAGTTTCTCAAGCGTTTCTTACCTCCAAACTGCCATATCTCGCGAAGGGTTTGACCAATCCGCAAAATTTCTGGTGGATCTGAAAGTAGAAACTCGCCCGATTACAACGGTATGCGTACTTTTCCCCTAGGCCGTTCCAGTTATTCGTTTCGAGCATCAGAACTGCCCAAATTTTGAGTTTCTCAAGCGTTTCTTACCTCCAAACTGCCATATCTCGCGAACGGATTGACCAATCCGCAAAATTTCTGTTGCATCTGAAAGAAGAAACTCGCCCGATTACAACGGTATGCGTACTTTTCCCCTAGGCCGTTCTAGTTACTCGTTTCGAGCATCAGAACTGCGAAAATTTTGAGTTTCTCAAGCATTTCATATCTACAAACTGCCATATCTCGCGAACGGATTGACCAATCCGCAAAATTTCTGTTGCTTCTGAAAGTAGAGACATGCCCGATTACAACGGTATGCGTAGTTTTCCCCTAGGCCGTTCCAGTTATTCGTTTCGAGCATCAGAACTGCGCAAATTTTGAGTTTCTCAAGCGTTTCTTACCTCCAAACTGCCATATCTCGCGAACGGATTGACCAATCCGCAAAATTTCTGTTGCATCTGAAAGTAGAAACTCGCCCGATTACAACGGTATGCGTACTTTTCCCCTAGGCCGTTCTAGTTATTCGTTTCGAGCATCAGAACGGCGAAAATTTTGAGTTTCTCAAGCGTTTCTTACCTCCAAACTGCAATATCTCGCGAACGGATTGACCAATCCGGAAAATTTCTGTTGCATCTGAAAGTAGAAACTCGCTCGATTACAAGGGTATGTGTAGTTTTCCCCTAGGCCGTTCCAGTTATTCGTTTCGAGCATCAGAACTGCGAAAATTTTGAGTTTCTCAAGCGTTTCTTACATCGAAACTGCCATATCTCGCGAACGGATTGACCGATCCGCAAAATTTCTGTTGCATCAGAAAGTAGAAACTCGCCCGATTACAACGGTATGCGCACATTTACCCTAGGCCGTTCTAGTTATTCGTTTCGAGCATCAGAGCTGCGCAAATTTTGAGTTTCTCAAGCGTTTCTTACCTCCAAACTGCCATATCTCGCGAAGGGATTGACCAATCCGCAAAATTTCTGTTGCATCTGAAAGTAGAAACTCGCCCGATTACAACGGTATGCGTACTTTTCCCCTAGGCCGCTCTAGTTATTCGTTTCGACCATCAGAACGGCGAATATCTTGAGTTTCTCAAGCGTTTCTTACCTCCAACCTGCCATATCTCGCGAACGGATTTACAAATCCGCAAAATTTCAGTTGCATCTGAAAGTAGAAACTCGCCCGATTACAACGGTATGCGTACTTTTCCCCTAGGCCGTCCTAGTTACTCGTTTCGAGCATCAGAACTGCGCAAATTTTGAGTTTCTCAAGCGTTTCTTACCTCCAAACTGCCATATCTCGCGAACGGATTGACCAATCCGCAAAATTTCTGTTGCATCTGAAAGTAGAAACTCGCCCGATTACAACGGTATGCGTACCTTTCCCCTAGGCCGTTCTAGTTATTCGTTTCGAGCATCAGAACGGCGAAAATTTTGAGTTTCTCAAGCGTTTCTTACCTCCAAACTGCCATATCTCGCGAAGGGATTGACCAATCCGCAAAATTTCTGTTGGATCTGAAAGTAGAAACTCGCCCGATTACAACGGTATGCGTACTTTTCCCCTAGGCCGTTCTAGTTATTCGTTTCGAGCATCAGAACGGCGAAAATTTTGAGTTTCTCAAGCGTTTCTTACCTCCAAACTGCCATATCTCGCGAACGGATTGACTAATCCGCAAAATTTCTGTTGCATTTGAAAGTAGAAACTCGCCCGATTACAACGGTAGGTGTAGTTTTCCCCTAGGCCGTTCTAGTTATTCGTTTCGAGCATCAGAGCTGCGAAAATTTTGAGTTTCTCAAGCGTTTCTTACCTCCAAACTGCCATATCTCGCGAACGGATTGACCAACCCGCAAAATTTCTGTTGCATCTGAAAGTAGAAACTCGCCCGATTACAACGGTATGTGTAGTTTTCCCCTAGGCCGTTCCAGTTATTCATTTCGAGCATCAGAACTGCGAAAATTTGGGTTTCTCAAGCGTTTCTTACCTCCAAACTGCCATATCTCGCGAACGGATTGACCAATCCGCAAAATTTCTGTTGCTTCTGAAAGTAGAAACACTCCCGATTACAAGGGTATGCGCACTTTTCCCGTAGGCCGTTCTAGTTATTCGTTTCGAGCATCAGAACTGCGAAAATTTTGAGTTTCTCAAGCGTTTCTTACATCCAAACGGCCATATCTCGCGAACGGATTGACCAATCCGCATAATTTCTGTTGCATTTGAAAGTAGAATCTCGCCCGATTACAACGGTATGCGTACTTCTCCCCTAGGCCGTTCTAGTCATTCGTTTCGAGCATCAGAACTGCGAGAATTTTGAGTTTCTCAAGCGTTTCTTACATCCAAACTGCCATATCTCGCGAACGGATGGACCAATCCGCAAAATTTCTGTTGCATCTGAAAGTAGAAACTCGCCCGATTACATCGGTATGCGTACATTTCCCCTAGGCCGTTCTAGTTATTCGTTTCGAGCATCAGAACTGCGAAAATTTTGAGTTTCTCAAGCGTTTCTTACCTCCAAACTGCCATATCTCGCGAACGGATTGACCAATCCGCAAAATTTCTGTTGCTTCTGAAAGTAGAGACATGCCCGATTACAACGGTATGTGTAGTTTTCCCCCTAGGCCGTTCCAGTTATTCGTTTCGAGCATCAGAACTGCGAAAATTTGAGTTTCTCAAGCGTTTCTTACATCCAAACTGCCATATCTCGCGAACGAATGACCGATCCGCAAAATTTCTGTTGCATCTGAAAGTAGAAACTCGCCCGATTACAACGGTATGTGTAGTTTTCCCCTAGGCCGTTCTAGTTATTCGTTTCGAGCATCAGAACTGC
>NW_027479909.1:0-55180 GCF_051014685.1 Ptiloglossa arizonensis
AAACGCTTAACTAGAATGGCCTAGGGAAAAAATAAACGTACCGTTGTAATCGGGCGAGTTTCTACTTTCAGATGCAATAGGAATTTTTGGGTTAGGTCAATCCGTTCGCGAGATATGGGAGTTTGAAGCCAAGAAATGGTTGAGAAGGCAAAAAATTTTTCGCAATTCTGCTGCTCCAAACGCTTAACCAAAATGGCCAAGGGAAAAAATACACATACCGCTGTAATCGGGCGAGTTTCGACTTTCAGATGCAATAGGAATTTTTGGTTAGGTCAGTCTGTTCGCGAGATATGGGAGTTTGAAGCCAAGAAATGGTAGAGAAGGCAAAAAATTTTTCACAATTCTGCTGCTCCAAACGCTTAACCAGAATGGGCTAGGGAAAAAATACACATACCGTTGTAATCGGGCGAGTTTCTACTTTCAGATGCAATAGGAATTTTTGGGTTAGGTCAATCCGATCGCGAGATGTGGGAGATTGAAGACAAGAAATGGTTGAGAAGGCAAAAAATTTTTCTCAATTCTGCTGCTCCGAACGCTTAACCAGAATGGCTTAGGGAAAAAATACACATACCGCTGTATTCGGGCGAGTTTCTACTTTCAGATGCAATAGGAATTTTTGGGTTAGGTCAGTCTGTTCGCGAGATATGGGAGTTTGAAGCCAAGAAATGGTAAAGAAGGCAAAAAATTTTTCGCAATTCTGCTGCTCCAAACGCTTAACCAAAATGGCCAAAGGAAAAAATACACATACCGCTGTATTCGAGCGAGTTTCTACTTTCAGATGCAATAGGAATTTTTGGGTTAGGTCAGTCTGTTCGCGAGATATGGGAGTTTGAAGCCAAGAAATGGTAGAGAAGGCAAAAAATTTTTCACAATTCTGCTGCTCCAAACGCTTAACCAGAATGGCCTAGGGAAAAAATACACATACCGTTGTAATCGGGCGAGTTTCTACTTTCAGATGCAATAGGAATTTTTGGCTTAGGTCAATCCGTTCGCGAGATGTGGGAGATTGAAGACAAGAAATGGTTGAGAAGGCAAAAAATTTTTCGCAATTCCGCTGCTCCGAACGCTTAACCAGAATGGGCTAGGGAAAAAATACACATACCGTTGTAATCGGGCGAGTTTCTACTTTCAGATGCAATAGGAATTTTTGGGTTAGGTCAATTCGTTCGCGAGATATGGGAGTTTGAAGCCAAGAAATTGTTGAGGAGGCAAAAAATTTTTCGCAATTCTGCTGCTCCAAACGCTTAACCAAAATGGCCAAGGGAAAAAATACACATACCGCTGTAATCGGGCGAGTTTCTACTTTCAGATACAATAGGAATTTTTGGGTTAGGTCAATCCGTTCGCGAGATATGGGAGTTTGAAGCCAAGAAATGATTGAGAAGGCAAAAAATTTATCGCAATTCTGCTGCTCCAAACGCTTAACCAAAATGGCCAAGGGAAAAAATACACATACCGCTGTAATCGGGCGAGTTTCTACTTTCAGATGCAATAGGAATTTTTGGGTTACGTCAATCCGTTCGCGAGATATGGGAGTTTGAAGCTAAGAAATGGTTGAGAAGACAACAAATTTTTCGCACTTCTGCTGCTCCAAACGCTTAACTAGAATGGCCTAGGGGAAAAATAAACGTACCGTTGTAATCGGGCGAGTTTCCACTTTCAGATGCAATAGGAATTTTTGGGTTAGGTCAATCCGTTCGCGAGATATGGGAGTTTGAAGCCAAGAAATGGTAGAGAAGGCAAAAAATTTTTCACAATTCTGCTGCTCCAAACGCTTAACCAGAATGGCCAAGGGAAAAAATACACATACCGCTGTATTCGGGCGAGTTTCTACTTTCAGATGCAATAGGAATTTTTGGGTTAGGTCAGTCTGTTCGCGAGATATGGGAGTTTGAAGCCAAGAAATGGTAGAGAAGGCAAAAAATTTTTCGCAATTCTGCTGCTCCAAACGCTTAACCAAAATGGCCAAGGGAAAAAATACACATACCGCTGTATTCGGGCGAGTTTCTACTTTCAGATGCAATAGGAATTTTTGGGTTAGGTCAGTCTGTTCGCGAGATATGGGAGTTTGAAGCCAAGAAATGGTAGAGAAGGCAAAAAATTTTTCACAATTCTGCTGCTCCAAACGCTTAACCAGAATGGCCTAGGGAAAAAATACACATACCGTTGTAATCGGGCGAGTTTCTACTTTCAGATGCAATAGGAATTTTTGGCTTAGGTCAATCCGTTCGCGAGATGTGGGAGATTGAAGACAAGAAATGGTTGAGAAGGCAAAAAATTTTTCGCAATTCTGCTGCTCCGAACGCTTAACCAAAATGGCCAAGGGAAAAAATACACATACCGCTGTAATCGGGCGAGTTTCTACTTTCAGATGCAATAGGAATTTTTGGGTTACGTCAATCCGTTCGCGAGATATGGGAGTTTGAAGCCAAGAAATGATTGAGAAGCCAAAAATTTTTCGCAGTTCTGCTGCTCCAAACGCTTAACCAAAATGGCCAAGGGAAAAAATACACATACCGCTGTAATCGGGCGAGTTTCTACTTTCAGATGCAATAGGAATTTTTGGGTTAGGTCAATCCGTTCGCGAGATATGGGAGTTTGAAGCCAAGAAATGGTAGAGAAGGCAAAAAATTTTTCACAATTCTGCTGCTCCAAACGCTTAACCAGAATGGCCAAGGGAAAAAATACACATACCGCTGTATTCGGGCGAGTTTCTACTTTCAGATGCAATAGGAATTTTTGGGTTAGGTCAGTCTGTTCGCGAGATATGGGAGTTTGAAGCCAAGAAATGGTAGAGAAGGCAAAAAATTTTTCGCAATTCTGCTGCTCCAAACGCTTAACCAAAATGGCCAAGGGAAAAAATACACATACCGCTGTATTCGGGCGAGTTTCTACTTTCAGATGCAATAGGAATTTTTGGGTTAGGTCAGTCTGTTCGCGAGATATGGGAGTTTGAAGCCAAGAAATGGTAGAGAAGGCAAAAAATTTTTCACAATTCTGCTGCTCCAAACGCTTAACCAGAATGGCCTAGGGAAAAAATACACATACCGTTGTAATCGGGCGAGTTTCTACTTTCAGATGCAATAGGAATTTTTGGCTTAGGTCAATCCGTTCGCGAGATGTGGGAGATTGAAGACAAGAAATGGTTGAGAAGGCAAAAAATTTTTCGCAATTCTGCTGCTCCGAACGCTTAACCAAAATGGCCAAGGGAAAAAATACACATACCGCTGTAATCGGGCGAGTTTCTACTTTCAGATGCAATAGGAATTTTTGGGTTACGTCAATCCGTTCGCGAGATATGGGAGTTTGAAGCTAAGAAATGGTTGAGAAGACAACAAATTTTTCGCAGTTCTGCTGCTCCAAACGCTTAACTAGAATGGCCTAGGGAAAAAATAAACGTACCGTTGTAATCGGGCGAGTTTCTACTTTCAGATGCAATAGGAATTTTTGGGTTAGGTCAATCCGTTCGCGAGATATGGGAGTTTGAAGCCAAGAAATGGTAGAGAAGGCAAAAAATTTTTCACAATTCTGCTGCTCCAAACGCTTAACCAGAATGGCCAAGGGAAAAAATACACATACCGTTGTAATCGGGCGAGTGTCTACTTTCAGATGCAATAGGAATTTTTGGGTTAGGTCAATCCGTTCGCGAGATATGGGAGTTTGAAGCCAAGAAATGGTTGAGAAGGCAAAAAATTTTTCGCAATTCTGCTGCTCCAAACGCTTAACCAAAATGGCCAAGGGAAAAAATACACATACCGCTGTAATCGGGCGAGTTTCTACTTTCAGATGCAATAGGAATTTTTGGGTTAGGTCAGTCTGTTCGCGAGATATGGGAGTTTGAAGCCAAGAAATGGTTGAGAAGGCAAAAAATTTTTCGCAATTCTGCTGCTCCGAACGCTTAACCAGAATGGGCTAGGGAAAAAATACACATACCGTTGTAATCGGGCGAGTTTCTACTTTCAGATGCAATAGGAATTTTTGGGTTAGGTTAATCCGTTCGCGAGAGATGGGAGTTTGAAGACAAGAAATGGTTGAGATGGCAAAAAATTTTTCGCAATTCTGCTGCTCCGAACCCTTAACCAGAATGGCCTAGGGAAATAATACACATACCGTTGTAATAGGGCGAGTTTCTACTTTCAGATGCAACAGGAATTTTTGGTTTAGGTCAATCCGTTCGCGAGATATGGGAGTTTGAAGCTAAGAAATGGTTGAGAAGACAACAAATTTTTCGCACTTCTGCTGCTCCAAACGCTTAACTAGAATGGCCTAGGGAAAAAATAAACGTACCGTTGTAATCGGACGAGTTTCTACTTTCAGATGCAATAGGAATTTTTGGGTTAGGTCAATCCGTTTGCGAGATATGGGAGTTTGAAGCCAAGAAATGGTAGAGAGGGCAAAAAATTGTTCACAATGCTGCTGCTCCAAACGCTTAACCAGAATGGCCAAGGGAAAAAATACACATACCGTTGTAATCGGGCGAGTTTCTACTTTCAGATGCAATAGGAATTTTTGGGTTAGGTCAATCCGTTCGCGAGATATGGGAGTTTGAAGCCAAGAAATGGTTGAGAAGGCAAAAAATTTTTCGCAATTCTGCTGCTCCAAACGCTTAACCAAAATGGCCAAGGGAAAAAATACACATACCGCTGTAATCGGGCGAGTTTCTACTTTCAGATGCAATAGGAATTTTTGGGTTAGGTCAGTCTGTTCGCGAGATATGGGAGTTTGAAGCCAAGAAATGGTAGAGAAGGCAAAAAATTTTTCACTATTCTGCTGCTCCAAACGCTTAACCAGAATGGGCTAGGGAAAAAATACACATACCGTTGTAATAGGGCGAGTTTCTACTTTCAGATGCAATAGGAATTTTTGGGTTAGGTCAATCCGTTCGCGAGATGTGGGAGATTGAAGACAAGAAATGGTTGAGAAGGCAAAAAATTTTTCTCAATTCTGCTGCTCCGAACGCTTAACCAGAATGGCTTAGGGAAAAAATACACATACCGTTGTAATCGGGTGAGTTTCTACTTTCAGATGCAACAGGAATTTTTGGTTTAGGTCAATCCGTTCGCGAGATATGGGAGTTTGAAGCTAAGAAATGGTTGAGAAGGCAACAAATTTTTCGCACTTCTGCTGCTCCAAACGCTTAACCAGAATGGCCTAGGGAAAAAACACACATGCCGTTGTAATCGAGCGAGTTTCTACTTTCAGATGAAACAGGAATTTTGGGTTTAGGTCAATCCGTTCGCGAGATATGGGAGTTTGAAGCTAAGAAATGGTTGAGAAGACAACAAATTTTTCGCACTTCTGCTGCTCCAAACGCTTAACCAGAATGGCCTAGGGAAAAAATACAGATACCGTTGTAATCGGGCGAGTTTCTACTTTCAGATGCAATAGGAATTTTTGGGTTAGGTCAATTCGTTCGCGAGATATGGGAGTTTGAAGCCAAGAAATTGTTGAGAAGGCAAAAAATTTTTCGCAATTCTGCTGCTCCAAACGCTTAACCAGAATGGCCTAGGGAAAAAATACACATACCGTTGTAATCGGGCGAGTTTCTACTTTCAGATGCAATAGGAATTTTTGGGTTAGGTCAATCCGTTCGCGAGATATGGGAGTTTGAATCCAAGAAATGGTAGAGAAGGCAAAAAATTTTTCACAATTCTGCTGCTCCAAACGCTTAACCAGAATGGCCTAGGGAAAAAATACACATACCCTTGTAATCGGGCGAGTTTCTATTTTCAGATGCAATAGGAATTTTTGGGTTAGGTCAATCCGTTCGCGAGATGTGGGAGATTGAAGACAAGAAATGGTTGAGAAGGCAAAAAATTTTTCGCAATTCTGCTGCTCCGAACGCTTAACCAGAATGGGCTAGGGAAAAAATACACATACCGTTGTAATCGGGCGAGTTTCTACTTTCAGATGCAATAGGAATTTTTGGGTTAGGTTAATCCGTTCGCGAGAGATGGGAGTTTGAAGACAAGAAATGGTTGAGAAGGCAAAAAATTTTTCGCAATTCTGCTGCTCCGAACCCTTAACCAGAATGGCCTAGGGAAATAATACACATACCGTTGTAATAGGGCGAGTTTCTACTTTCAGATGCAACAGGAATTTTTGGTTTAGGTCAATCCGTTCGCGAGATATGGGAGTTTGAAGTTAAGAAATGGTTGAGAAGACAACAAATTTTTCGCACTTCTGCTGCTCCAAACGCTTAACCAGAATAGCCAAGGGAAAAAATACACATACCGTTGTAATCGGGCGAGTTTCTACTTTCAGATGCAATAGGAATTTTTGGGTTAGGTCAATCCGTTCGCGAGATATGGGAGTTTGAAGCCAAGAAATGGTTGAGAAGGCAAAAAATTTTTCGCAATTCTGCTGCTCCAAACGCTTAACCAAAATGGCCAAGGGAAAAAATACACATACCGCTGTAATCGGGCGAGTTTCTACTTTCAGATGCAATAGGAATTTTTGGGTTAGGTCAGTCTGTTCGCGAGATATGGGAGTTTGAAGCCAAGAAATGGTAGAGAAGGCAAAAAATTTTTCACAATTCTGCTGCTCCAAACGCTTAACCAGAATGGGCTAGGGAAAAAATACACATACCGTTGTAATCGGGCGAGTTTCTACTTTCAGATGCAATAGGAATTTTTGGGTTAGGTCAATCCGTTCGCGAGATATGGGAGTTTGAATCCAAGAAATGGTAGAGAAGGCAAAAAATTTTTCACAATTCTGCTGCTCCAAACGCTTAACCAGAATGGCCTAGGGAAAAAATACACATACCCTTGTAATCGGGCGAGTTTCTATTTTCAGATGCAATAGGAATTTTTGGGTTAGGTCAATCCGTTCGCGAGATGTGGGAGATTGAAGACAAGAAATGGTTGAGAAGGCAAAAAATTTTTCGCAATTCTGCTGCTCCGAACGCTTAACCAGAATGGGCTAGGGAAAAAATACACATACCGTTGTAATCGGGCGAGTTTCTACTTTCAGATGCAATAGGAATTTTTGGGTTAGGTTAATCCGTTCGCGAGAGATGGGAGTTTGAAGACAAGAAATGGTTGAGAAGGCAAAAAATTTTTCGCAATTCTGCTGCTCCGAACCCTTAACCAGAATGGCCTAGGGAAATAATACACATACCGTTGTAATAGGGCGAGTTTCTACTTTCAGATGCAACAGGAATTTTTGGTTTAGGTCAATCCGTTCGCGAGATATGGGAGTTTGAAGTTAAGAAATGGTTGAGAAGACAACAAATTTTTCGCACTTCTGCTGCTCCAAACGCTTAACCAGAATAGCCAAGGGAAAAAATACACATACCGTTGTAATCGGGCGAGTTTCTACTTTCAGATGCAATAGGAATTTTTGGGTTAGGTCAATCCGTTCGCGAGATATGGGAGTTTGAAGCCAAGAAATGGTTGAGAAGGCAAAAAATTTTTCGCAATTCTGCTGCTCCAAACGCTTAACCAAAATGGCCAAGGGAAAAAATACACATACCGCTGTAATCGGGCGAGTTTCTACTTTCAGATGCAATAGGAATTTTTGGGTTAGGTCAGTCTGTTCGCGAGATATGGGAGTTTGAAGCCAAGAAATGGTAGAGAAGGCAAAAAATTTTTCACAATTCTGCTGCTCCAAACGCTTAACCAGAATGGGCTAGGGAAAAAATACACATACCGTTGTAATCGGGCGAGTTTCTACTTTCAGATGCAATAGGAATTTTTGGGTTAGGTCAATCCGTTCGCGAGATGTGGGAGATTGAAGACAAGAAATGGTTGAGAAGGCAAAAAATTTTTCTTAATTCTGCTGCTCCGAACGATTAACCAGAATGGCTTAGGGAAAAAATACACATACCGTTGTAATCGGGTGAGTTTCTACTTTCAGATGCAACAGGAATTTTTGGTTTAGGTCAATCCGTTCGCGAGATATGGGAGTTTGAAGCTAACAAATGGTTGAGAAGGCAACAAATTTTTCGCACTTCTGCTGCTCCAAACGCTTAACCAGAATGGCCTAGGGAAAAAATACACATACCGTTGTAATCGGGCGAGTTTCTACTTTCAGATGCAACAGGAATTTTTGGGTTAGGTCAATCCGTTCGCGAGATATGGGAGTTTGAATCCAAGAAATGGTAGAGAAGGCAAAAAATTTTTCACAATTCTGCTGCTCCAAACGCTTAACCAGAATGGGCAATGGAAAAAATACACATACACTTGTAATCGGGCGAGTTTCTATTTTCAGATGCAATAGGAATTTTTGGGTTAGGTCAATCCGTTCGCGAGATATGGGACTTTGAATCCAAGAAATGGTTGAGAAGGCAAAAAATTTTTCGCAATTCTGCTGCTCCAAACGCTTAACCAGAATGGCCTAGGGAAAAAATACACATACCGTTGTAATCGGGCGAGTTTCTACTTTCAGATGCAATAGGAATTTTTGGGTTACGTCATTCCGTTCGCGAGATATGGGAGTTTGAAGCTAAGAAATTGTTGAGAAGACAACAAATTTTTCGCACTTCTGCTGCTCCAAATGCTTAACTAGAATGGCCTAGGGAAAAAATAAACGTACCGTTGTAATCGGGCGAGTTTCTACTTTCAGATGCAATAGGAATTTTTGGGTTAGGTCAATCCGTTTGCGAGATATGGGAGTTTGAAGCCAAGAAATGGTAGAGAAGGCAAAAAATTTTTCACAATTCTGCTGCGCCAAACGCTTAACCAGAATGGCCAAGGGAAAAAATACACATACCGTTGTAATCGGGCGAGTTTCTACTTTCAGATGCAATAGGAATTTTTGGGTTAGGTCAATCCGTTCGCGAGATATGGGAGTTTGAATCCAAGAAATGGTAGAGAAGGCAAAAAATTTTTCACAATTCTGCTGCTCCAAACGCTTAACCAGAATGGCCAATGGAAAAAATACACATACCGTTGTAATCGGGCGAGTTTCTACTTTCAGATGCAATAGGAATTTTTGGGTTAGGTCAATCCGTTCGCGAGATATGGGAGATTGAAGACAAGAAATGGTTGAGAAGTCAAAAAATTTTTCGCAATTCTGCTGCTCCGAACGCTTAACCAGAATGGGCAAGGGAAAAAATACACATGCCGTTGTAATCGAGCGAGTTTCTACTTTCAGATGAAACAGGAATTTTTGGTTTAGGTCAATCCGTTCGCGAGATATGGGAGTTTGAAGCTAAGAAATGGTTGAGAAGACAACAAATTTTTCGCACTTCTGCTGCTCCAAACGCTTAACCAGAATGGCCTAGGGAAAAAATACAGATACCGTTGTAATCGGGCGAGTTTCTACTTTCAGATGCAATAGGAATTTTTGGGTTAGGTCAATCCGTTCGCGAGATATGGGAGTTTGAAGCCAAGAAATGGTAGAGAAGGCAAAAAATTTTTCACAATTCTGCTGCTCCAAACGCTTAACCAGAATGGCCTAGGGAAAAAATACACATACCCTTGTAATCGGGCGAGTTTCTACTTTCAGTTGCAATAGGAATTTTTGGGTTAGGTCAATCCGTTCGCGAGATATGGGACTTTGAAGCCAAGAAATGGTTGAGAGGGCAAAAAATTTTTCGCAATTCTGCTGCTCCAAACGCTTAACCAGAATGGCCTAGGGAAAAAATACACATACCGTTGTAATCGGGCGAGTTTCTACTTTCAGATGCAATAGGAATTTTTGGGTTACGTCAATCCGTTCGCGAGATATGGGAGTTTGAAGCTAAGAAATGGTTGAGAAGACAACAAATTTTTCGCACTTCTGCTGCTCCAAATGCTTAACTAGAATGGCCTAGGGAAAAAATAAACCTACCGTTGTAATCGGGCGAGTTTCTACTTTCAGATGCAACAGGAATTTTTGGGTTAGGTCAATCCGTTTGCGAGATATGGGAGTTTGAAGCCAAGAAATGGTAGAGAAGGCAAAAAATTTTTCACAATTCTGCTGCTCCAAACGCTTAACCAGAATGGCCAAGGGAAAAATACACATACCGTTGTAATCGGGCGAGTTTCTACTTTCAGATGCAATAGGAATTTTTGGGTTAGGTCAATCCGTTCGCGAGATATGGGAGTTTGAATCCAAGAAATGGTAGAGAAGGCAAAAAATTTTTCACAATTCTGCTGCTCCAAACGCTTAACCAGAATGGCCTAGGGAAAAAATACACAGACCGTTGTAATCGGGCGAGTTTCTACTTTCAGATGCAATAGGAATTTTTGGGTTAGGTCAATCCGTTCGCGAGATGTGGGAGATTGAAGACAAGAAATGGTTGAGAAGGCAAAAAATTTTTCGCAATTCTGCTGCTCCGATCGCTTAACCAGAATGGCCTAGGGAAAAAATACACATACCGTTGTAATCGGGCGAGTTTCTACTTTCAGATGCAATAGGAATTTTTGGGTTAGGTCAATCCGTTCGCGAGATATGGGAGTTTGAAGCCAAGAAATGGTTGAGAAGGCAAAAAATTTTTCGCAATTCTGCTGCTCCAAACGCTTAACCAAAATGGCCAAGGGAAAAAATACACATACCGCTGTAATCGGGCGAGTTTCTACTTTCAGATGCAATAGGAATTTTTGGGTTAGGTCAGTCTGTTCGCGAGATATGCGAGTTTGAAGCCAAGAAATGGTAGAGAAGGCAAAAAATTTTTGGCAATTCTGCTGCTCCAAACGCTTAACCAAAATGGCCAAGGGAAAAAATACACATACCGCTGTATTCGGGCGAGTTTCTACTTTCAGATGCAATAGGAATTTTTGGGTTAGGTCAGTCTGTTCGCGAGATATGGGAGTTTGAAGCCAAGAAATGGTAGAGAAGGCAAAAAATTTTTCACAATTCTGCTGCTCCAAACGCTTAACCAGAATGGCCTAGGGAAAAAATACACATACCCTTGTAATCGGGCGAGTTTCTACTTTCAGTTGCAATAGGAATTTTTGGGTTAGGTCAATCCGTTCGCGAGATATGGGACTTTGAAGCCAAGAAATGGTTGAGAAGGCAAAAAATTTTTCGCAATTCTGCTGCTCCAAACGCTTAACCAGAATGGCCTAGGGAAAAAATACACATACCGTTGTAATCGGGCGAGTTTCTACTTTCAGATGCAATAGGAATTTTTGGGTTACGTCAATCCGTTCGCGAGATATGGGAGTTTGAAGCTAAGAAATGGTTGAGAAGACAACAAATTTTTCGCACTTCTGCTGCTCCAAATGCTTAACTAGAATGGCCTAGGGAAAAAATAAACCTACCGTTGTAATCGGGCGAGTTTCTACTTTCAGATGCAATAGGAATTTTTGGGTTAGGTCAATCCGTTTGCGAGATATGGGAGTTTGAAGCCAAGAAATGGTAGAGAAGGCAAAAAATTTTTCACAATTCTGCTGCTCCAAACGCTTAACCAGAATGGCCAAGGGAAAAAATACACATACCGTTGTAATCGGGCGAGTTTCTACTTTCAGATGCAATAGGAATTTTTGGGTTAGGTCAATCCGTTCGCGAGATATGGGAGTTTGAATCCAAGAAATGGTAGAGAAGGCAAAAAATTTTTCACAATTCTGCTGCTCCAAACGCTTAACCAGAATGGCCTAGGGAAAAAATACACATACCGTTGTAATCGGGCGAGTTTCTACTTTCAGATGCAATAGGAATTTTTGGGTTAGGTCAGTCTGTTCGCGAGATATGGGAGTTTGAAGCCAAGAAATGGTAGAGAAGGCAAAAAATTTTTCACAATTCTGCTGCTCCAAACGCTTAACCAGAATGGCCTAGGGAAAAAATACACATACCGTTGTAATCGGGCGAGTTTCTACTTTCAGATGCAATAGGAATTTTTGGGTTAGGTCAATCCGTTCGCGAGATGTGGGAGATTGAAGACAAGAAATGGTTGAGAAGGCAAAAAATTTTTCGCAATTCTGCTGCTCCGAACGCTTAACCAGAATGGGCTAGGGAAAAAATACACATACCGTTGTAATCGGGCGAGTTTCTACTTTCAGATGCAATAGGAATTTTTGGGTTAGGTTAATCCGTTCGCGAGAGATGGGAGTTTGAAGACAAGAAATGGTTGAGAAGGCAAAAAATTTTTCGCAATTCTGCTGCTCCGAACCCTTAACCAGAATGGCCTAGGGAAAAAATACACATACCGTTGTAATAGGGCGAGTTTCTACTTTCAGATGCAACAGGAATTTTTGGTTTAGGTCAATCCGTTCGCGAGATATGGGAGTTTGAAGCTAAGAAATGGTTGAGAAGACAACAAATTTTTCGCACTTCTGCTGCTCCAAACGCTTAACTAGAATGGCCTAGGGAAAAAATAAACGTACCGTTGTAATCGGGCGAGTTTCTACTTTCAGATGCAATAGGAATTTTTGGGTTAGGTCAATCCGTTCGCGAGATATTGGAGTTTGAAGCCAAGAAATGGTTGAGAAGGCAAAAAATTTTTCGCAATTCTGCTGCTCCAAACGCTTAACCAAAATGGCCAAGGGAAAAAATACACATACCGCTGTAATCGGGCGAGTTTCTACTTTCAGATGCAACAGGAATTTTTGGGTTAGGTCAATCCGTTTGCGAGATATGGGAGTTTGAAGCCAAGAAATGGTAGAGAAGGCAAAAAATTTTTCACAATTCTGCTGCTCCAAACGCTTAACCAGAATGGCCTAGGGAAAAAATACACAGACCGTTGTAATCGGGCGAGTTTCTACTTTCAGATGCAATAGGAATTTTTGGGTTAGGTCAATCCGTTCGCGAGATGTGGGAGATTGAAGACAAGAAATGGTTGAGAAGGCAAAAAATTTTTCGCAATTCTGCTGCTCCGATCGCTTAACCAGAATGGCCTAGGGAAAAAATACACATACCGTTGTAATCGGGCGAGTTTCTACTTTCAGATGCAATAGGAATTTTTGGGTTAGGTCAATCCGTTCGCGAGATATGGGACTTTGAAGCCAAGAAATGGTTGAGAGGGCAAAAAATTTTTCGCAATTCTGCTGCTCCAATCGCTTAACCAGAATGGCCTAGGGAAAAAATACACATACCGTTGTAATCGGGCGAGTTTCTACTTTCAGATGCAATAGGAATTTTTGGGTTAGGTCAATCCGTTCGCGAGATATGGGAGTTTGAATCCAAGAAATGGTAGAGAAGGCAAAAAATTTTTCACAATTCTGCTGCTCCAAACGCTTAACCAGAATGGCCAATGGAAAAAATACACATACCGTTGTAATCGGGCGAGTTTCTACTTTCAGATGCAATAGGAATTTTTGGGTTAGGTCAATCCGTTCGCGAGATATGGGAGATTGAAGACAAGAAATGGTTGAGAAGTCAAAAAATTTTTCGCAATTCTGCTGCTCCGAACGCTTAACCAGAATGGGCAAGGGAAAAAATACACATGCCGTTGTAATCGAGCGAGTTTCTACTTTCAGATGAAACAGGAATTTTTGGTTTAGGTCAATCCGTTCGCGAGATATGGGAGTTTGAAGCTAAGAAATGGTTGAGAAGACAACAAATTTTTCGCACTTCTGCTGCTCCAAACGCTTAACCAGAATGGCCTAGGGAAAAAATACAGATACCGTTGTAATCGGGCGAGTTTCTACTTTCAGATGCAATAGGAATTTTTGGGTTAGGTCAATCCGTTCGCGAGATATGGGAGTTTGAAGCCAAGAAATGGTAGAGAAGGCAAAAAATTTTTCACAATTCTGCTGCTCCAAACGCTTAACCAGAATGGCCTAGGGAAAAAATACACATACCCTTGTAATCGGGCGAGTTTCTACTTTCAGTTGCAATAGGAATTTTTGGGTTAGGTCAATCCGTTCGCGAGATATGGGACTTTGAAGCCAAGAAATGGTTGAGAGGGCAAAAAATTTTTCGCAATTCTGCTGCTCCAAACGCTTAACCAGAATGGCCTAGGGAAAAAATACACATACCGTTGTAATCGGGCGAGTTTCTACTTTCAGATGCAATAGGAATTTTTGGGTTACGTCAATCCGTTCGCGAGATATGGGAGTTTGAAGCTAAGAAATGGTTGAGAAGACAACAAATTTTTCGCACTTCTGCTGCTCCAAATGCTTAACTAGAATGGCCTAGGGAAAAAATAAACCTACCGTTGTAATCGGGCGAGTTTCTACTTTCAGATGCAACAGGAATTTTTGGGTTAGGTCAATCCGTTTGCGAGATATGGGAGTTTGAAGCCAAGAAATGGTAGAGAAGGCAAAAAATTTTTCACAATTCTGCTGCTCCAAACGCTTAACCAGAATGGCCAAGGGAAAAATACACATACCGTTGTAATCGGGCGAGTTTCTACTTTCAGATGCAATAGGAATTTTTGGGTTAGGTCAATCCGTTCGCGAGATATGGGAGTTTGAATCCAAGAAATGGTAGAGAAGGCAAAAAATTTTTCACAATTCTGCTGCTCCAAACGCTTAACCAGAATGGCCTAGGGAAAAAATACACAGACCGTTGTAATCGGGCGAGTTTCTACTTTCAGATGCAATAGGAATTTTTGGGTTAGGTCAATCCGTTCGCGAGATGTGGGAGATTGAAGACAAGAAATGGTTGAGAAGGCAAAAAATTTTTCGCAATTCTGCTGCTCCGATCGCTTAACCAGAATGGCCTAGGGAAAAAATACACATACCGTTGTAATCGGGCGAGTTTCTACTTTCAGATGCAATAGGAATTTTTGGGTTAGGTCAATCCGTTCGCGAGATATGGGAGTTTGAAGCCAAGAAATGGTTGAGAAGGCAAAAAATTTTTCGCAATTCTGCTGCTCCAAACGCTTAACCAAAATGGCCAAGGGAAAAAATACACATACCGCTGTAATCGGGCGAGTTTCTACTTTCAGATGCAATAGGAATTTTTGGGTTAGGTCAGTCTGTTCGCGAGATATGCGAGTTTGAAGCCAAGAAATGGTAGAGAAGGCAAAAAATTTTTGGCAATTCTGCTGCTCCAAACGCTTAACCAAAATGGCCAAGGGAAAAAATACACATACCGCTGTATTCGGGCGAGTTTCTACTTTCAGATGCAATAGGAATTTTTGGGTTAGGTCAGTCTGTTCGCGAGATATGGGAGTTTGAAGCCAAGAAATGGTAGAGAAGGCAAAAAATTTTTCACAATTCTGCTGCTCCAAACGCTTAACCAGAATGGCCTAGGGAAAAAATACACATACCCTTGTAATCGGGCGAGTTTCTACTTTCAGTTGCAATAGGAATTTTTGGGTTAGGTCAATCCGTTCGCGAGATATGGGACTTTGAAGCCAAGAAATGGTTGAGAAGGCAAAAAATTTTTCGCAATTCTGCTGCTCCAAACGCTTAACCAGAATGGCCTAGGGAAAAAATACACATACCGTTGTAATCGGGCGAGTTTCTACTTTCAGATGCAATAGGAATTTTTGGGTTACGTCAATCCGTTCGCGAGATATGGGAGTTTGAAGCTAAGAAATGGTTGAGAAGACAACAAATTTTTCGCACTTCTGCTGCTCCAAATGCTTAACTAGAATGGCCTAGGGAAAAAATAAACCTACCGTTGTAATCGGGCGAGTTTCTACTTTCAGATGCAATAGGAATTTTTGGGTTAGGTCAATCCGTTTGCGAGATATGGGAGTTTGAAGCCAAGAAATGGTAGAGAAGGCAAAAAATTTTTCACAATTCTGCTGCTCCAAACGCTTAACCAGAATGGCCAAGGGAAAAAATACACATACCGTTGTAATCGGGCGAGTTTCTACTTTCAGATGCAATAGGAATTTTTGGGTTAGGTCAATCCGTTCGCGAGATATGGGAGTTTGAATCCAAGAAATGGTAGAGAAGGCAAAAAATTTTTCACAATTCTGCTGCTCCAAACGCTTAACCAGAATGGCCTAGGGAAAAAATACACATACCGTTGTAATCGGGCGAGTTTCTACTTTCAGATGCAATAGGAATTTTTGGGTTAGGTCAGTCTGTTCGCGAGATATGGGAGTTTGAAGCCAAGAAATGGTAGAGAAGGCAAAAAATTTTTCACAATTCTGCTGCTCCAAACGCTTAACCAGAATGGCCTAGGGAAAAAATACACATACCGTTGTAATCGGGCGAGTTTCTACTTTCAGATGCAATAGGAATTTTTGGGTTAGGTCAATCCGTTCGCGAGATGTGGGAGATTGAAGACAAGAAATGGTTGAGAAGGCAAAAAATTTTTCGCAATTCTGCTGCTCCGAACGCTTAACCAGAATGGGCTAGGGAAAAAATACACATACCGTTGTAATCGGGCGAGTTTCTACTTTCAGATGCAATAGGAATTTTTGGGTTAGGTTAATCCGTTCGCGAGAGATGGGAGTTTGAAGACAAGAAATGGTTGAGAAGGCAAAAAATTTTTCGCAATTCTGCTGCTCCGAACCCTTAACCAGAATGGCCTAGGGAAAAAATACACATACCGTTGTAATAGGGCGAGTTTCTACTTTCAGATGCAACAGGAATTTTTGGTTTAGGTCAATCCGTTCGCGAGATATGGGAGTTTGAAGCTAAGAAATGGTTGAGAAGACAACAAATTTTTCGCACTTCTGCTGCTCCAAACGCTTAACTAGAATGGCCTAGGGAAAAAATAAACGTACCGTTGTAATCGGGCGAGTTTCTACTTTCAGATGCAATAGGAATTTTTGGGTTAGGTCAATCCGTTCGCGAGATATTGGAGTTTGAAGCCAAGAAATGGTTGAGAAGGCAAAAAATTTTTCGCAATTCTGCTGCTCCAAACGCTTAACCAAAATGGCCAAGGGAAAAAATACACATACCGCTGTAATCGGGCGAGTTTCTACTTTCAGATGCAATAGGAATTTTTGGGTTAGGTCAGTCTGTTCGCGAGATATGGGAGTTTGAAGCCAAGAAATGGTAGAGAAGGCAAAAAATTTTTCACAATTCTGCTGCTCCAAACGCTTAACCAGAATGGCCTAGGGAAAAAATACACATACCGTTGTAATCGGGCGAGTTTCTACTTTCAGATGCAATAGGAATTTTTGGGTTAGGTCAATCCGTTCGCGAGATGTGGGAGATTGAAGACAAGAAATGGTTGAGAAGGCAAAAAATTTTTCGCAATTCTGCTGCTCCGAACGCTTAACCAGAATGGGCTAGGGAAAAAATACACATACCGTTGTAATCGGGCGAGTTTCTACTTTCAGATGCAATAGGAATTTTTGGGTTAGGTTAATCCGTTCGCGAGAGATGGGAGTTTGAAGACAAGAAATGGTTGAGAAGGCAAAAAATTTTTCGCAATTCTGCTGCTCCGAACCCTTAACCAGAATGGCCTAGGGAAAAAATACACATACCGTTGTAATAGGGCGAGTTTCTACTTTCAGATGCAACAGGAATTTTTGGTTTAGGTCAATCCGTTCGCGAGATATGGGAGTTTGAAGCTAAGAAATGGTTGAGAAGACAACAAATTTTTCGCACTTCTGCTGCTCCAAACGCTTAACTAGAATGGCCTAGGGAAAAAATAAACGTACCGTTGTAATCGGGCGAGTTTCTACTTTCAGATGCAATAGGAATTTTTGGGTTAGGTCAATCCGTTCGCGAGATATTGGAGTTTGAAGCCAAGAAATGGTTGAGAAGGCAAAAAATTTTTCGCAATTCTGCTGCTCCAAACGCTTAACCAAAATGGCCAAGGGAAAAAATACACATACCGCTGTAATCGGGCGAGTTTCTACTTTCAGATGCAACAGGAATTTTTGGGTTAGGTCAATCCGTTTGCGAGATATGGGAGTTTGAAGCCAAGAAATGGTAGAGAAGGCAAAAAATTTTTCACAATTCTGCTGCTCCAAACGCTTAACCAGAATGGCCTAGGGAAAAAATACACAGACCGTTGTAATCGGGCGAGTTTCTACTTTCAGATGCAATAGGAATTTTTGGGTTAGGTCAATCCGTTCGCGAGATGTGGGAGATTGAAGACAAGAAATGGTTGAGAAGGCAAAAAATTTTTCGCAATTCTGCTGCTCCGATCGCTTAACCAGAATGGCCTAGGGAAAAAATACACATACCGTTGTAATCGGGCGAGTTTCTACTTTCAGATGCAATAGGAATTTTTGGGTTAGGTCAATCCGTTCGCGAGATATGGGACTTTGAAGCCAAGAAATGGTTGAGAGGGCAAAAAATTTTTCGCAATTCTGCTGCTCCAATCGCTTAACCAGAATGGCCTAGGGAAAAAATACACATACCGTTGTAATCGGGCGAGTTTCTACTTTCAGATGCAATAGGAATTTTTGGGTTAGGTCAATCCGTTCGCGAGATATGGGAGTTTGAATCCAAGAAATGGTAGAGAAGGCAAAAAATTTTTCACAATTCTGCTGCTCCAAACGCTTAACCAGAATGGCCAATGGAAAAAATACACATACCGTTGTAATCGGGCGAGTTTCTACTTTCAGATGCAATAGGAATTTTTGGGTTAGGTCAATCCGTTCGCGAGATATGGGAGATTGAAGACAAGAAATGGTTGAGAAGTCAAAAAATTTTTCGCAATTCTGCTGCTCCGAACGCTTAACCAGAATGGGCAAGGGAAAAAATACACATGCCGTTGTAATCGAGCGAGTTTCTACTTTCAGATGAAACAGGAATTTTTGGTTTAGGTCAATCCGTTCGCGAGATATGGGAGTTTGAAGCTAAGAAATGGTTGAGAAGACAACAAATTTTTCGCACTTCTGCTGCTCCAAACGCTTAACCAGAATGGCCTAGGGAAAAAATACAGATACCGTTGTAATCGGGCGAGTTTCTACTTTCAGATGCAATAGGAATTTTTGGGTTAGGTCAATCCGTTCGCGAGATATGGGAGTTTGAAGCCAAGAAATGGTAGAGAAGGCAAAAAATTTTTCACAATTCTGCTGCTCCAAACGCTTAACCAGAATGGCCTAGGGAAAAAATACACATACCCTTGTAATCGGGCGAGTTTCTACTTTCAGTTGCAATAGGAATTTTTGGGTTAGGTCAATCCGTTCGCGAGATATGGGACTTTGAAGCCAAGAAATGGTTGAGAGGGCAAAAAATTTTTCGCAATTCTGCTGCTCCAAACGCTTAACCAGAATGGCCTAGGGAAAAAATACACATACCGTTGTAATCGGGCGAGTTTCTACTTTCAGATGCAATAGGAATTTTTGGGTTACGTCAATCCGTTCGCGAGATATGGGAGTTTGAAGCTAAGAAATGGTTGAGAAGACAACAAATTTTTCGCACTTCTGCTGCTCCAAATGCTTAACTAGAATGGCCTAGGGAAAAAATAAACCTACCGTTGTAATCGGGCGAGTTTCTACTTTCAGATGCAACAGGAATTTTTGGGTTAGGTCAATCCGTTTGCGAGATATGGGAGTTTGAAGCCAAGAAATGGTAGAGAAGGCAAAAAATTTTTCACAATTCTGCTGCTCCAAACGCTTAACCAGAATGGCCAAGGGAAAAATACACATACCGTTGTAATCGGGCGAGTTTCTACTTTCAGATGCAATAGGAATTTTTGGGTTAGGTCAATCCGTTCGCGAGATATGGGAGTTTGAATCCAAGAAATGGTAGAGAAGGCAAAAAATTTTTCACAATTCTGCTGCTCCAAACGCTTAACCAGAATGGCCTAGGGAAAAAATACACAGACCGTTGTAATCGGGCGAGTTTCTACTTTCAGATGCAATAGGAATTTTTGGGTTAGGTCAATCCGTTCGCGAGATGTGGGAGATTGAAGACAAGAAATGGTTGAGAAGGCAAAAAATTTTTCGCAATTCTGCTGCTCCGATCGCTTAACCAGAATGGCCTAGGGAAAAAATACACATACCGTTGTAATCGGGCGAGTTTCTACTTTCAGATGCAATAGGAATTTTTGGGTTAGGTCAATCCGTTCGCGAGATATGGGAGTTTGAAGCCAAGAAATGGTTGAGAAGGCAAAAAATTTTTCGCAATTCTGCTGCTCCAAACGCTTAACCAAAATGGCCAAGGGAAAAAATACACATACCGCTGTAATCGGGCGAGTTTCTACTTTCAGATGCAATAGGAATTTTTGGGTTAGGTCAGTCTGTTCGCGAGATATGCGAGTTTGAAGCCAAGAAATGGTAGAGAAGGCAAAAAATTTTTGGCAATTCTGCTGCTCCAAACGCTTAACCAAAATGGCCAAGGGAAAAAATACACATACCGCTGTATTCGGGCGAGTTTCTACTTTCAGATGCAATAGGAATTTTTGGGTTAGGTCAGTCTGTTCGCGAGATATGGGAGTTTGAAGCCAAGAAATGGTAGAGAAGGCAAAAAATTTTTCACAATTCTGCTGCTCCAAACGCTTAACCAGAATGGCCTAGGGAAAAAATACACATACCCTTGTAATCGGGCGAGTTTCTACTTTCAGTTGCAATAGGAATTTTTGGGTTAGGTCAATCCGTTCGCGAGATATGGGACTTTGAAGCCAAGAAATGGTTGAGAAGGCAAAAAATTTTTCGCAATTCTGCTGCTCCAAACGCTTAACCAGAATGGCCTAGGGAAAAAATACACATACCGTTGTAATCGGGCGAGTTTCTACTTTCAGATGCAATAGGAATTTTTGGGTTACGTCAATCCGTTCGCGAGATATGGGAGTTTGAAGCTAAGAAATGGTTGAGAAGACAACAAATTTTTCGCACTTCTGCTGCTCCAAATGCTTAACTAGAATGGCCTAGGGAAAAAATAAACCTACCGTTGTAATCGGGCGAGTTTCTACTTTCAGATGCAATAGGAATTTTTGGGTTAGGTCAATCCGTTTGCGAGATATGGGAGTTTGAAGCCAAGAAATGGTAGAGAAGGCAAAAAATTTTTCACAATTCTGCTGCTCCAAACGCTTAACCAGAATGGCCAAGGGAAAAAATACACATACCGTTGTAATCGGGCGAGTTTCTACTTTCAGATGCAATAGGAATTTTTGGGTTAGGTCAATCCGTTCGCGAGATATGGGAGTTTGAATCCAAGAAATGGTAGAGAAGGCAAAAAATTTTTCACAATTCTGCTGCTCCAAACGCTTAACCAGAATGGCCTAGGGAAAAAATACACATACCGTTGTAATCGGGCGAGTTTCTACTTTCAGATGCAATAGGAATTTTTGGGTTAGGTCAGTCTGTTCGCGAGATATGGGAGTTTGAAGCCAAGAAATGGTAGAGAAGGCAAAAAATTTTTCACAATTCTGCTGCTCCAAACGCTTAACCAGAATGGCCTAGGGAAAAAATACACATACCGTTGTAATCGGGCGAGTTTCTACTTTCAGATGCAATAGGAATTTTTGGGTTAGGTCAATCCGTTCGCGAGATGTGGGAGATTGAAGACAAGAAATGGTTGAGAAGGCAAAAAATTTTTCGCAATTCTGCTGCTCCGAACGCTTAACCAGAATGGGCTAGGGAAAAAATACACATACCGTTGTAATCGGGCGAGTTTCTACTTTCAGATGCAATAGGAATTTTTGGGTTAGGTTAATCCGTTCGCGAGAGATGGGAGTTTGAAGACAAGAAATGGTTGAGAAGGCAAAAAATTTTTCGCAATTCTGCTGCTCCGAACCCTTAACCAGAATGGCCTAGGGAAAAAATACACATACCGTTGTAATAGGGCGAGTTTCTACTTTCAGATGCAACAGGAATTTTTGGTTTAGGTCAATCCGTTCGCGAGATATGGGAGTTTGAAGCTAAGAAATGGTTGAGAAGACAACAAATTTTTCGCACTTCTGCTGCTCCAAACGCTTAACTAGAATGGCCTAGGGAAAAAATAAACGTACCGTTGTAATCGGGCGAGTTTCTACTTTCAGATGCAATAGGAATTTTTGGGTTAGGTCAATCCGTTCGCGAGATATTGGAGTTTGAAGCCAAGAAATGGTTGAGAAGGCAAAAAATTTTTCGCAATTCTGCTGCTCCAAACGCTTAACCAAAATGGCCAAGGGAAAAAATACACATACCGCTGTAATCGGGCGAGTTTCTACTTTCAGATGCAATAGGAATTTTTGGGTTAGGTCAGTCTGTTCGCGAGATATGGGAGTTTGAAGCCAAGAAATGGTAGAGAAGGCAAAAAATTTTTCACAATTCTGCTGCTCCAAACGCTTAACCAGAATGGCCTAGGGAAAAAATACACATACCGTTGTAATCGGGCGAGTTTCTACTTTCAGATGCAATAGGAATTTTTGGGTTAGGTCAATCCGTTCGCGAGATGTGGGAGATTGAAGACAAGAAATGGTTGAGAAGGCAAAAAATTTTTCTCAATTCTGCTGCTCCGAACGCTTAACCAGAATGGCTTAGGGAAAAAATACACATACCGTTGTAATCGGGTGAGTTTCTACTTTCAGATGCAACAGGAATTTTTGGTTTAGGTCAATCCGTTCGCGAGATATGGGAGTTTGAAGCCAAGAAATGGTAGAGAAGGCAAAAAATTTTTCACAATCCTGCTGCTCCAAACGCTTAACCAGAATGGCCAAGGGAAAAAATACACATACCGTTGTAATCGGGCGAGTTTCTACTTTCAGATGCAATAGGAATTTTTGGGTTAGGTCAATCCGTTCGCGAGATATGGGAGTTTGAATCCAAGAAATGGTAGAGAAGGCAAAAAATTTTTCACAATTCTGCTGCTCCAAACGCTTAACCAGAATGGCCTAGGGAAAAAATACACATACCGTTGTAATCGGGTGAGTTTCTACTTTCAGATGCAACAGGAATTTTTGGGTTACGTCAATCCGTTCGCGAGATATGGGAGTTTGAAGCTAAGAAATGGTTGAGAAGACAACAAATTTTTCACAATTCTGCTGCTCCAAACGCTTAACCAGAATGGCCTAGGGAAAAAATACACATACCGTTGTAATCGGGCGAGTTTCTACTTTCAGATGCAATAGGAATTTTTGGGTTTGGTCAATCCGTTCGCGAGATGTGGGAGATTGAAGACAAGAAATGGTTGAGAAGGCAAAAAATTTTTCGCAATTCTGCTGCTCCGAACGCTTAACCAGAATGGGCTAGGGAAAAAATACACATACCGTTGTAATCGGGCGAGTTTCTACTTTCAGATGCAATAGGAATTTTTGGGTTAGGTTAATCCGTTCGCGAGAGATGGGAGTTTGAAGACAAGAAATGGTTGAGAAGGCAAAAAATTTTTCGCAATTCTGCTGCTCCGAACCCTTAACCAGAATGGCCTAGGGAAAAAATACACATACCGTTGTAATAGGGCGAGTTTCTACTTTCAGATGCAACAGGAATTTTTGGTTTAGGTCAATCCGTTCGCGAGATATGGGAGTTTGAAGCTAAGAAATGGTTGAGAAGACAACAAATTTTTCGTACTTCTGCTGCTCCAAACGCTTAACCAGAATGGCCTAGGGAAAAAATACACATACCGTTGTAATCGGGCGAGTTTCTACTTTCAGATGCAATAGGAATTTTTGGGTTAGGTCAATTCGTTCGCGAGATATGGGAGTTTGAAGCCAAGAAATTGTTGAGAAGGCAAAAAATTTTTCGCAATTCTGCTGCTCCAAACGCTTAACCAGAATGGCCTAGGGATAAAATACACATACCGTTGTGATCGGGCGAGTTTCTACTTTCAGATGCAACAGGAATTTTTGGTTTAGGTCAATCCGTTCGCGAGATATGGGAGTTTGAAGCTAAGAAATGGTTAAGAAGACAACAAATTTTGCGCACTTCTGCTGCTCCAAACGCTTAACCAGAATGGCCTAGGGAAAAAACACACATGCCGTTGTAATCGAGCGAGTTTCTACTTTCAGATGCAATAGGAATTTTTGGGTTACGTCAATCCGTTCGCGAGATATGGGAGTTTGAAGCTAAGAAATGGTTGAGAAGACAACAAATTTTTCGCACTTCTGCTGCTCCAAACGCTTAACTAGAATGGCCTAGGGAAAAAATAAACGTACCGTTGTAATCGGGCGAGTTTCTACTTTCAGATGCAATAGGAATTTTTGGGTTAGGTTAATCCGTTCGCGAGATATGGGAGTTTGAAGCCAAGAAATGGTTGAGAAGGCAAAAAATTTTTCGCAATTCTGCTGCTCCAAACGCTTAACCAAAATGGCCAAGGGAAAAAATACACATACCGCTGTAATCGGGCGAGTTTCTACTTTCAGATGCAATAGGAATTTTTGGGTTAGGTCAGTCTGTTCGCGAGATATGTGAGTTTGAAGCCAAGAAATGGTAGAGAAGGCAAAAAATTTTTCACAATTCTGCTGCTCCAAACGCTTAACCAGAATGGGCTAGGGAAAAAATACACATACCGTTGTAATCGGGCGAGTTTCTACTTTCAGATGCAATAGGAATTTTTGGGTTAGGTCAATCCGTTCGCGAGATGTGGGAGATTGAAGACAAGAAATGGTTGAGAAGGCAAAAAATTTTTCGCAATTCTGCTGCTCCGAACGCTTAACCAGAATGGCTTAGGGAAAAAATACACATACCTTTGTAATCGGGCGAGTTTCTACTTTCAGATGCAACAGGAATTTTTGGTTTAGGTCAATCCGTTCGCGAGATATGGGAGTTTGAAGCTAAGAAATGGTTGAGAAGACAACAAATTTTTCGCACTTCTGCTGCTCCAAACGCTTAACCAGAATGGCCTAGGGAAAAAACACACATGCCGTTGTAATCGAGCGAGTTTCTACTTTCAGATGAAACAGGAATTTTTGGTTTAGGTCAATCCGTTCGCGAGATATGGGAGTTTGAAGCTAAGAAATGGTTGAGAAGACAAAAAATTTTTCACAATTCTGCTGCTCCAAACGCTTAACCAGAATGGCCAAGGGAAAAAATACACATACCGTTGTAATCGGGCGAGTTTCTACTTTCAGATGCAATAGGAATTTTTGGGTTAGGTCAGTCTGTTCGCGAGATATGGGAGTTTGAAGCCAAGAAATGGTTGAGAAGGCAAAAAATTTTTCGCAATTCTGCTGCTCCAAACGCTTAACCAAAATGGCCAAGGGAAAAAATACACATACCTCTGTAATCGGGCGAGTTTCTACTTTCAGATGCAATAGGAATTTTTGGGTTAGGTCAGTCTGTTCGCGAGATATGGGAGTTTGAAGCCAAGAAATGGTAGAGAAGGCAAAAAATTTTTCACAATTCTGCTGCTCCAAACGCTTAACCAGAATGGGCTAGGGAAAAAATACACATACCGTTGTAATCGGGCGAGTTTCTACTTTCAGATGCAATAGGAATTTTTGGGTTAGGTCAATCCGTTCGCGAGATGTGGGAGATTGAAGACAAGAAATGGTTGAGAAGGCCAAAAATTTTACGCAATTCTGCTGCTCCGAACGCTTAACCAGAATGGCCTAGGGAAAAAATACACATACCGTTGTAATCGGGCGAGTTTCTACTTTCAGATGCAATAGGAATTTTTGGTTTAGGTCAATCCGTTCGCGAGATATGGGAGTTTGAAGCTAAGAAATGGTTGAGAAGACAACAAATTTTTCGCACTTCTGCTGCTCCAAACGCTTAACCAGAATGGCCTAGGGAAAAAATACACATACCGTTGTAATCGGGCGAGTTTCTACTTTCAGATGCAATTGGAATTTTTGGGTTAGGTCAATTCGTTCGCGAGATATGGGAGTTTGAAGCCAAGAAATTATTGAGAAGGCAAAAAATTTTTCGCAATTCTGCTGCTCCAAACGCTTAACCAAAATGGCCAAGGGAAAAGATACACATACCGTTGTAATCGGGCGAGTTTCTACTTTCAGATGCAATTGGAATTTTTGGGTTAGGTCAATTCGTTCGCGAGATATGGGAGTTTGAAGCCAAGAAATTATTGAGAAGGCAAAAAATTTTTCGCAATTCTGCTGCTCCAAACGCTTAACCAAAATGGCCAAGGGAAAAGATACACATACCGCTGTAATCGGGCGAGTTTCTACTTTCAGATACAATAGGAATTTTTGGGTTAGGTCAATCCGTTCGCGAGATATGGGAGTTTGAAGCCAAGAAATGATTGAGAAGGCAAAAAATTTATCGCAATTCTGCTGCTCCAAACGCTTAACCAAAATGGCCAAGGGAAAAAATACACATACCGTTGTAATCGGGCGAGTTTCTACTTTCAGATGCAATAGGAATTTTTGGGTTAGGTCAATCCGTTCGCGAGATATGGGAGTTTGAAGCCAAGAAATGGTAGAGAAGGCAAAAAATTTTTCACAATTCTGCTGCTCCAAACGCTTAACCAGAATGGCCAAGGGAAAAAATACACATACCGTTGTAATCGGGCGAGTTTCTACTTTCAGATGCAATAGGAATTTTTGGGTTAGGTCAATCCGTTCGCGAGATATGGGAGTTTGAAGCCAAGAAATGGTTGAGAAGGCAAAAAATTTTTCGCAATTCTGCTGCTCCAAACGCTTAACCAAAATGGCCAAGGGAAAAAATACACATACCGCTGTATTCGGGCGAGTTTCTACTTTCAGATGCAATAGGAATTTTTGGGTTAGGTCAGTCTGTTCGCGAGATATGGGAGTTTGAAGCCAAGAAATGGTAGAGAAGGCAAAAAATTTTTCACAATTCTGCTGCTCCAAACGCTTAACCAGAATGGCCTAGGGAAAAAATACACATACCGTTGTAATCGGGCGAGTTTCTACTTTCAGATGCAATAGGAATTTTTGGGTTAAGTCAATCCGTTCGCGAGATGTGGGAGATTGAAGACAAGAAATGGTTGAGAAGGCAAAAAATTTTTCGCAATTCTGTTGCTCCGAACGCTTAACCAGAATGGCCTAGGGAAAAAATACACATACCGTTGTAATCGGACGAGTTTCTACTTTCAGATGCAATAGGAATTTTTGGGTTACGTCAATCCGTTCGCGAGATATGGGAGTTTGAAGCTAAGAAATGGTTGAGAAGGCAAAAAATTTTTCACAATTCTGCTGCTCCAAACGCTTAACCAGAATGGCCTAGGGAAAAAATACACATACCGTTGTAATCGGGTGAGTTTCTACTTACAGATGCAATAGGAATTTTTGGGTTAGGTCAATCCGTTCGCGAGATATGGGAGTTTGAAGCCAAGAAATGGTTGAGAAGGCAAAAAATTTTTCGCAATTCTGCTGCTCCAAACGCTTAACCAGAATGGCCTAGGGAAGAAATACACATACCGTTGTAATCGGGCGAGTTTCTACTTTCAGATGCAATAGGAATTTTTGGGTTAGGTCAATCCGTTCGCGAGATATGGGAGTTTGAAGCCAAGAAATGGTTGAGAAGGCAAAAAATTTTTCACAATTCTGCTGCTCCAAACGCTTAACCAGAATGGGCTAGGGAAAAAATACACATACCGTTGTAATCGGGCGAGTTTCTACTTTCAGATGCAATAGGAATTTTTGGCTTAGGTCAATCCGTTCGCGAGATATGGGAGTTTGAAGACAACAAATGGTTGAGAAGGCAAAAAATTTTTCGCAATTCTGCTGCTCCGAACGCTTAACCAGAATGGCCTAGGGAAAAAATACACATACCGTTGTAATCGGGCGAGTTTCTACTTTCAGATGCAAGAGGAATTTTTGGGTTAGGTCAGTCTGTTCGCGAGATATGGGAGTTTGAAGCCAAGAAATGGTAGAGAAGGCAAAAAATTTTTCACAATTCTGCTGCTCCAAACGCTTAACCAGAATGGGCTAGGGAAAAAATACACATACCGTTGTAATCGGGCGAGTTTCTACTTTCAGATGCAATAGGAATTTTTGGGTTAGGTCAATCCGTTCGCGAGATGTGGGAGATTGAAAACAAGAAATGGTTGAGAAGGCAAAAAATTTTTCGCAATTCTGCTGCTCCGAACGCTTAACCAGAATGGCCTAGGGTTAAAATACATATACCGTTGTAATCGGGCGAGTTTATACTTTCAGATGCAATAGGAATTTTTGGGTTAGGTCAATCCGTTCGCGAGATATGGGAGTTTGAAGACAAGAAATGGTTGAGAAGGCAAAAAATTTTTCGCAATTCTGCTGCTCCAAACGCTTAACCAGAATGGCCTAGGGAAAAAATACACATACCGTTGTAATCGGGCGAGTTTCTACATTCAGATGCAACAGAATTTTTGGGTTTGGTCAATCCGTTCGCGAGATATGGGAGTTTGAAGCCAAGAAATGGTTGAGAAGGCAAAAAATTTTTCGCAATTCTGCTGCTCCAAACGCTTAACCAGAATGGGCTAGGGAAAAAATACACATACCGTTGTAATCGGGCGAGTTTCTACTTTCAGATGCAATAGGAATTTTTGGGTTAGGTCAATCCGTTCGCGAGATGTGGGAGATTGAAGACAAGAAATGGTTGAGAAGGCAAAAAATTTTTCGCAATTCTGCTGCTCCGAACGCTTAACCAGAATGGCCTAGGGAAAAAATACATATTCCGTTGTAATCGGGCGAATTTCTACTTTCAGATGCAATAGGAATTTTTGGGTTAGGTCAATCCGTTCGCGAGATATGGGAGTTTGAAGCCAAGAAATGGTTGAGAAGGCAAAAAATTTTTCGCAATTCTGCTGCTCCAAACGCTTAGCCAAAATGGCCAAAGGAAAAAATACACATACCGTTGTAATCGGGCGAGTTTCTACTTTCAGATGCAATAGGAATTTTTGGGTTAGGTCAATCCGTTCGCGAGATATGGGAGTTTGAAGCCAAGAAATGGTTGAGAAGGCAAAAAATTTTTCGCAATTCTGCTGCTCCAAACGCTTAACCAAAATGGCCAAGGGAAAAAATACACATACCGCTGTAATCGGGCGAGTTTCTACTTTCAGATGCAATAGGAATTTTTGGGTTAGGTCAGTCTGTTCGCAAGATATGGGAGTTTGAAGCCAAGAAATGGTAGAGAAGGCAAAAAATTTTTCACAAATCTGCTGCTCCAAACGCTTAACCAGAATGGGCTAGGGAAAAAATACACATACCGTTGTAATCGGGCGAGTTTCTACTTTCAGATGCAACAGGAATTTTTGGTTTAGGTCAATCCGTTCGCGAGATATGGCAGTTTGAAGCTAAGAAATGGTTGAGAAGACAACAAATTTTTCGCACTTCTGCTGCTCCAAACGCTTAACTAGAATGGCCTAGGGAAAAAATAAACATACCGTTGTAACCGGGCGAGTTTCTACTTTCAGATGCAATAGGAATTTTTGGGTTAGGTCAATCCGTTCGCGAGATATGGGAGTTTGAAGCCAAGAAATGGTTGAGAAGGCAAAAAATTTTTCACAATTCTGCTGCTCCAAACGCTTAACCAGAATGGGCTAGGGAAAAAATACACATACCGTTGTAATCGGGCGAGTTTCTACTTTCAGATGCAATAGGAATTTTTGGGTTAGGTCAATCCGTTCGCGAGATATGGGAGTTTGAAGACAACAAATGGTTGAGAAAGCAAAAAATTTTTCGCAATTCTGCTGCTCCGAACGCTTAACCAGAATGGCCTAGGGAAAAAATACACATACCGTTGTAATCGGGCGAGTTTCTACTTTCAGATGCAATAGGAATTTTTGGGTTAGGTCAGTCTGTTCGCGAGATATGGGAGTTTGAAGCCAAGAAATGGTAGAGAAGGCAAAAAATTTTTCACAATTCTGCTGCTCCAAACGCTTAACCAGAATGGGCTAGGGAAAAAATACACATACCGTTATAATCGGGCGTGTTTCTACTTTCAGATGCAATAGGAATTTTTGGGTTAGGTCAATCCGTTCGCGAGATGTGGGAGATTGAAGACAAGAAATGGTTGAGAAGGCAAAAAATTTTTCGCAATTCTGCTGCTCCGAACGCTTAACCCGAATGGCCTAGGGAAAAAATACATATACCGTTGTAATCGGGCGAGTTTCTACTTTCAGATGCAATAGGAATTTTTGGGTTAGGTCAATCCGTTCGCGAGATATGGGAGTTTGAAGCCAAGAAATGGTTGAGAAGGCAAAAAATTTTTCGCAATTCTGCTGCTCCAAACGCTTAGCCAAAATGGCCAAGGGAAAAAATACACATACCGTTGTAATCGGGCGAGTTTCTACTTTCAGATGCAATAGGAATTTTTGGGTTAGGTCAATCCGTTCGCGAGATATGGGAGTTTGAAGCCAAGAAATGGTTGAGAAGGCAAAAAATTTTTCGCAATTCTGCTGCTCCAAACGCTTAACCAGAATGGCCTAGGGAAAAAATACACATACCGTTGTAATCGGGCGAGTTTCTACATTCAGATGCAACAGAATTTTTGGGTTTGGTCAATCCGTTCGCGAGATATGGGAGTTTGAAGCCAAGAAATGGTTGAGAAGGCAAAAAATTTTTCGCAATTCTGCTGCTCCAAACGCTTAACCAGAATGGGCTAGGGAAAAAATACACATACCGTTGTAATCGGGCGAGTTTCTACTTTCAGATGCAAGAGGAATTTTTGGGTTAGGTCAGTCTGTTCGCGAGATATGGGAGTTTGAAGCCAAGAAATGGTAGAGAAGGCAAAAAATTTTTCACAATTCTGCTGCTCCAAACGCTTAACCAGAATGGGCTAGGGAAAAAATACACATACCGTTGTAATCGGGCGAGTTTCTACTTTCAGATGCAATAGGAATTTTTGGGTTAGGTCAATCCGTTCGCGAGATATGGGAGTTTGAAGACAACAAATGGTTGAGAAAGCAAAAAATTTTTCGCAATTCTGCTGCTCCAAACGCTTAACCAGAATGGCCTAGGGAAGAAATACACATACCGTTGTAATCGGGCGAGTTTCTACTTTCAGATGCAATAGGAATTTTTGGGTTAGGTCAATCCGTTCGCGAGATATGGGAGTTTGAAGCCAAGAAATGGTTGAGAAGGCAAAAAATTTTTCACAATTCTGCTGCTCCAAACGCTTAACCAGAATGGGCTAGGGAAAAAATACACATACCGTTGTAATCGGGCGAGTTTCTACTTTCAGATGCAATAGGAATTTTTGGCTTAGGTCAATCCGTTCGCGAGATATGGGAGTTTGAAGACAACAAATGGTTGAGAAGGCAAAAAATTTTTCGCAATTCTGCTGCTCCGAACGCTTAACCAGAATGGCCTAGGGAAAAAATACACATACCGTTGTAATCGGGCGAGTTTCTACTTTCAGATGCAAGAGGAATTTTTGGGTTGGGTCAGTCTGTTCGCGAGATATGGGAGTTTGAAGCCAAGAAATGGTAGAGAAGGCAAAAAATTTTTCACAATTCTGCTGCTCCAAACGCTTAACCAGAATGGGCTAGGGAAAAAATACACATACCGTTGTAATCGGGCGAGTTTCTACTTTCAGATGCAATAGGAATTTTTGGGTTAGGTCAATCCGTTCGCGAGATGTGGGAGATTGAAAACAAGAAATGGTTGAGAAGGCAAAAAATTTTTCGCAATTCTGCTGCTCCGAACGCTTAACCAGAATGGCCTAGGGTTAAAATACATATACCGTTGTAATCGGGCGAGTTTATACTTTCAGATGCAATAGGAATTTTTGGGTTAGGTCAATCCGTTCGCGAGATATGGGAGTTTGAAGACAAGAAATGGTTGAGAAGGCAAAAAATTTTTCGCAATTCTGCTGCTCCAAACGCTTAACCAGAATGGCCTAGGGAAAAAATACACATACCGTTGTAATCGGGCGAGTTTCTACATTCAGATGCAACAGAATTTTTGGGTTTGGTCAATCCGTTCGCGAGATATGGGAGTTTGAAGCCAAGAAATGGTTGAGAAGGCAAAAAATTTTTCGCAATTCTGCTGCTCCAAACGCTTAACCAGAATGGGCTAGGGAAAAAATACACATACCGTTGTAATCGGGCGAGTTTCTACTTTCAGATGCAATAGGAATTTTTGGGTTAGGTCAATCCGTTCGCGAGATGTGGGAGATTGAAGACAAGAAATGGTTGAGAAGGCAAAAAATTTTTCGCAATTCTGCTGCTCCGAACGCTTAACCAGAATGGCCTAGGGAAAAAATACATATACCGTTGTAATCGGGCGAATTTCTACTTTCAGATGCAATAGGAATTTTTGGGTTAGGTCAATCCGTTCGCGAGATATGGGAGTTTGAAGCCAAGAAATGGTTGAGAAGGCAAAAAATTTTTCGCAATTCTGCTGCTCCAAACGCTTAGCCAAAATAGCCAAGGGAAAAAATACACATACCGTTGTAATCGGGCGAGTTTCTACTTTCAGATGCAATAGGAATTTTTGGGTTAGGTCAATCCGTTCGCGAGATATGGGAGTTTGAAGCCAAGAAATGGTTGAGAAGGCAAAAAATTTTTCGCAATTCTGCTGCTCCAAACGCTTAACCAAAATGGCCAAGGGAAAAAATACACATACCGCTGTAATCGGGCGAGTTTCTACTTTCAGATGCAATAGGAATTTTTGGGTTAGGTCAGTCTGTTCGCAAGATATGGGAGTTTGAAGCCAAGAAATGGTAGAGAAGGCAAAAAATTTTTCACAAATCTGCTGCTCCAAACGCTTAACCAGAATGGGCTAGGGAAAAAATACACATACCGTTGTAATCGGGCGAGTTTCTACTTTCAGATGCAACAGGAATTTTTGGTTTAGGTCAATCCGTTCGCGAGATATGGCAGTTTGAAGCTAAGAAATGGTTGAGAAGACAACAAATTTTTCGCACTTCTGCTGCTCCAAACGCTTAACTAGAATGGCCTAGGGAAAAAATAAACATACCGTTGTAACCGGGCGAGTTTCTACTTTCAGATGCAATAGGAATTTTTGGGTTAGGTCAATCCGTTCGCGAGATATGGGAGTTTGAAGCCAAGAAATGGTTGAGAAGGCAAAAAATTTTTCACAATTCTGCTGCTCCAAACGCTTAACCAGAATGGGCTAGGGAAAAAATACACATACCGTTGTAATCGGGCGAGTTTCTACTTTCAGATGCAATAGGAATTTTTGGGTTAGGTCAATCCGTTCGCGAGATATGGGAGTTTGAAGACAACAAATGGTTGAGAAAGCAAAAAATTTTTCGCAATTCTGCTGCTCCGAACGCTTAACCAGAATGGCCTAGGGAAAAAATACACATACCGTTGTAATCGGGCGAGTTTCTACTTTCAGATGCAATAGGAATTTTTGGGTTAGGTCAGTCTGTTCGCGAGATATGGGAGTTTGAAGCCAAGAAATGGTAGAGAAGGCAAAAAATTTTTCACAATTCTGCTGCTCCAAACGCTTAACCAGAATGGGCTAGGGAAAAAATACACATACCGTTGTAATCGGGCGTGTTTCTACTTTCAGATGCAATAGGAATTTCTGGGTTAGGTCAATCCGTTCGCGAGATGTGGGAGATTGAAGACAAGAAATGGTTGAGAAGGCAAAAAATTTTTCGCAATTCTGCTGCTCCGAACGCTTAACCCGAATGGCCTAGGGAAAAAATACATATACCGTTGTAATCGGGCGAGTTTCTACTTTCAGATGCAATAGGAATTTTTGGGTTAGGTCAATCCGTTCGCGAGATATGGGAGTTTGAAGCCAAGAAATGGTTGAGAAGGCAAAAAATTTTTCGCAATTCTGCTGCTCCAAACGCTTAGCCAAAATGGCCAAGGGAAAAAATACACATACCGTTGTAATCGGGCGAGTTTCTACTTTCAGATGCAATAGGAATTTTTGGGTTAGGTCAATCCGTTCGCGAGATATGGGAGTTTGAAGCCAAGAAATGGTTGAGAAGGCAAAAAATTTTTCGCAATTCTGCTGCTCCAAACGCTTAACCAAAATGGCCAAGGGAAAAAATACACATACCGCTGTAATCGGGCGAGTTTCTACTTTCAGATGCAATAGGAATTTTTGGGTTAGGTCAGTCTGTTCGCAAGATATGGGAGTTTGAAGCCAAGAAATGGTAGAGAAGGCAAAAAATTTTTCACAAATCTGCTGCTCCAAACGCTTAACCAGAATGGGGTAGGGAAAAAATACACATACCGTTGTAATCGGGCGAGTTTCTACTTTCAGATGCAACAGGAATTTTTGGTTTAGGTCAATCCGTTCGCGAGATATGGGAGTTTGAAGCTAAGAAATGGTTGAGAAGACAACAAATTTTTCGCACTTCTGCTGCTCCAAACGCTTAACTAGAATGGCCTAGGGAAAAAATAAACATACCGTTGTAACCGGGCGAGTTTCTACTTTCAGATGCAATAGGAATTTTTGGGTTAGGTCAATCCGTTCGCGAGATATGGGAGTTTGAAGCCAAGAAATGGTTGAGAAGGCAAAAAATTTTTCACAATTCTGCTGCTCCAAACGCTTAACCAGAATGGGCTAGGGAAAAAATACACATACCGTTGTAATCGGGCGAGTTTCTACTTTCAGATGCAATAGGAATTTTTGGGTTAGGTCAATCCGTTCGCGAGATATGGGAGTTTGAAGACAACAAATGGTTGAGAAGGCAAAAAATTTTTCGCAATTCTGCTGCTCCGAACGCTTAACCAGAATGGCCTAGGGAAAAAATACACATACCGTTGTAATCGGGCGAGTTTCTACTTTCAGATGCAATAGGAATTTTTGGGTTAGGTCAATCCGTTCGCGAGATATGGGAGTTTGAAGCCAAGAAATGGTTGAGAAGGCAAAAAATTTTTCACAATTCTGCTGCTCCAAACGCTTAACCAGAATGGGCTAGGGAAAAAATACACATACCGTTGTAATCGGGCGAGTTTCTACTTTCAGATGCAATAGGAATTTTTGGGTTAGGTCAATCCGTTCGCGAGATATGGGAGTTTGAAGACAACAAATGGTTGAGAAAGCAAAAAATTTTTCGCAATTCTGCTGCTCCGAACGCTTAACCAGAATGGCCTAGGGAAAAAATACACATACCGTTGTAATCGGGCGAGTTTCTACTTTCAGATGCAATAGGAATTTTTGGGTTAGGTCAGTCTGTTCGCGAGATATGGGAGTTTGAAGCCAAGAAATGGTAGAGAAGGCAAAAAATTTTTCACAATTCTGCTGCTCCAAACGCTTAACCAGAATGGGCTAGGGAAAAAATACACATACCGTTGTAATCGGGCGTGTTTCTACTTTCAGATGCAATAGGAATTTTTGGGTTAGGTCAATCCGTTCGCGAGATGTGGGAGATTGAAGACAAGAAATGGTTGAGAAGGCAAAAAATTTTTCGCAATTCTGCTGCTCCGAACGCTTAACCAGAATGGCCTAGGGAAAAAATACATATACCGTTGTAATCGGGCGAGTTTCTACTTTCAGATGCAATAGGAATTTTTGGGTTAGGTCAATCCGTTCGCGAGATATGGGAGTTTGAAGCCAAGAAATGGTTGAGAAGGCAAAAAATTTTTCGCAATTCTGCTGCTCCAAACGCTTAGCCAAAATGGCCAAGGGAAAAAATACACATACCGTTGTAATCGGGCGAGTTTCTACTTTCAGATGCAATAGGAATTTTTGGGTTAGGTCAATCCGTTCGCGAGATATGGGAGTTTGAAGCCAAGAAATGGTTGAGAAGGCAAAAAATTTTTCGCAATTCTGCTGCTCCAAACGCTTAACCAAAATGGCCAAGGGAAAAAATACACATACCGCTGTAATCGGGCGAGTTTCTACTTTCAGATGCAATAGGAATTTTTGGGTTAGGTCAGTCTGTTCGCAAGATATGGGAGTTTGAAGCCAAGAAATGGTAGAGAAGGCAAAAAATTTTTCACAAATCTGCTGCTCCAAACGCTTAACCAGAATGGGCTAGGGAAAAAATACACATACCGTTGTAATCGGGCGAGTTTCTACTTTCAGATGCAACAGGAATTTTTGGTTTAGGTCAATCCGTTCGCGAGATATGGGAGTTTGAAGCTAAGAAATGGTTGAGAAGACAACAAATTTTTCGCACTTCTGCTGCTCCAAACGCTTAACTAGAATGGCCTAGGGAAAAAATAAACATACCGTTGTAACCGGGCGAGTTTCTACTTTCAGATGCAATAGGAATTTTTGGGTTAGGTCAATCCGTTCGCGAGATATGGGAGTTTGAAGCCAAGAAATGGTTGAGAAGGCAAAAAATTTTTCACAATTCTGCTGCTCCAAACGCTTAACCAGAATGGGCTAGGGAAAAAATACACATACCGTTGTAATCGGGCGAGTTTCTACTTTCAGATGCAATAGGAATTTTTGGGTTAGGTCAATCCGTTCGCGAGATATGGGAGTTTGAAGACAACAAATGGTTGAGAAGGCAAAAAATTTTTCGCAATTCTGCTGCTCCGAACGCTTAACCAGAATGGCCTAGGGAAAAAATACACATACCGTTGTAATCGGGCGAGTTTCTACTTTCAGATGCAATAGGAATTTTTGGGTTAGGTCAGTCTGTTCGCGAGATATGGGAGTTTGAAGCCAAGAAATGGTAGAGAAGGCAAAAAATTTTTCACAATTCTGCTGCTCCAAACGCTTAACCAGAATGGGCTAGGGAAAAAATACACATACCGTTGTAATCGGGCGTGTTTCTACTTTCAGATGCAATAGGAATTTTTGGGTTAGGTCAATCCGTTCGCGAGATGTGGGAGATTGAAGACAAGAAATGGTTGAGAAGGCAAAAAATTTTTCGCAATTCTGCTGCTCCGAACGCTTAACCAGAATGGCCTAGGGAAAAAATACATATACCGTTGTAATCGGGCGAGTTTCTACTTTCAGATGCAATAGGAATTTTTGGGTTAGGTCAATCCGTTCGCGAGATATGGGAGTTTGAAGCCAAGAAATGGTTGAGAAGGCAAAAAATTTTTCGCAATTCTGCTGCTCCAAACGCTTAGCCAAAATGGCCAAGGGAAAAAATACACATACCGTTGTAATCGGGCGAGTTTCTACTTTCAGATGCAATAGGAATTTTTGTGTTAGGTCAATCCGTTCGCGAGATATGGGAGTTTGGAGCCAAGAAATGGTTGAGAAGGCAAAAAATTTTTCGCAATTCTGCTGCTCCAAACGCTTAACCAAAATGGCCAAGGGAAAAAATACACATACCGCTGTAATCGGGCGAGTTTCTACTTTCAGATGCAATAGGAATTTTTGGGTTAGGTCAGTCTGTTCGCAAGATATGGGAGTTTGAAGCCAAGAAATGGTAGAGAAGGCAAAAAATTTTTCACAAATCTGCTGCTCCAAACGCTTAACCAGAATGGGCTAGGGAAAAAATACACATACCGTTGTAATCGGGCGAGTTTCTACTTTCAGATGCAACAGGAATTTTTGGTTTAGGTCAATCCGTTCGCGAGATATGGGAGTTTGAAGCTAAGAAATGGTTGAGAAGACAACAAATTTTTCGCACTTCTGCTGCTCCAAACGCTTAACTAGAATGGCCTAGGGAAAAAATAAACATACCGTTGTAACCGGGCGAGTTTCTACTTTCAGATGCAATAGGAATTTTTGGGTTAGGTCAATCCGTTCGCGAGATATGGGAGTTTGAAGACAAGAAATGGTTGAGAAGGCAAAAAATTTTTCCCAATTCTGCTGCTCCAAACGCTTAACCAGAATGGCCTAGGGAAAAAATACACATACCGTTGTAATCGGGCGAGTTTCTACTTTCAGATGCAACAGAATTTTTGGGTTAGGTCAATCCGTTCGCGAGATATGGGAGTTTGAATCTAAGAAATGGTTGAGAAGGCAAAAAATTTTTGGCAATTCTGCTGCTCCAAACGCTTAACCAAAATTGCCAAGGGAAAAAATACACATACCGCTGTAATCGGGCGAGTTTCTACTTTCAGATGCAATAGGAATTTTTGGGTTAGGTCAGTCTGTTCGCGAGATATGGGAGTTTGAAGCCAAGAAATGGTAGAGAAGGCAAAAAATTTTTCACAATTCTGCTGCTCCAAACGCTTAACCAGAATGGGCTAGGGAAAAAATACACATACCCTTGTAATCGGGCGAGTTTCTACTTTCAGATGCAATAGGAATTTTTGGGTTAGGTCAATCCGTTCGCGAGATACGGGAGTTTGAAGCCAAGAAATGGTTGAGAAGCCAAAAAATTTTTCGCAATTCTGCTGCTCCGAAGGCTTAACCAGAATGGCCTAGGGAAAAAATACACATACCGTTGTAATCGGGCGAGTTTCTACTTTCAGATGCAATAGGAATTTTTGGGTTAGGTCAATCCGTTCGCGAGATATGGGAGTTTGAAGCCAAGAAATGGTTGAGAAGGCAAAAAATTTTTCGCAATTCTGCTGCTCCAAACGCTTAACCAGAATGGGCTAGGGAAAAAATACACATACCGTTGTAATCGGGCGAGTTTCTACTTTCAGATGCAATAGGAATTTTTGGGTTAGGTCAGTCTGTTCGCGAGATATGGGAGTTTGAAGCCAAGAAATGGTAGAGAAGGCAAAAAATTTTTCACAATTCTGCTGCTCCAAACGCTTAACCAGAATGGGCTAGGGAAAAAATACACATACCGTTGTAATCGGGCGAGTTTCTACTTTCAGATGCAATAGGAATTTTTGGGTTAGGTCAATCCGTTCGCGAGATGTGGGAGATTGAAAACAAGAAATGGTTGAGAAGGCAAAAAATTTTTCGCAATTCTGCTGCTCCGAACGCTTAACCAGAATGGCCTAGGCAAAAAATACACATACAGTTGTAATCGGGCGAGTTTCTACTTTCAGATGCAATAGGAATTCTTGGGTTAGGTCAATCCGTTCGCGAGATATGGGAGTTTGAAGACAACAAATGGTTGAGAAGGCAAAAAATTTTTCGCAATTCTGCTGCTCCGAACGCTTAACCAAAATGGCCTAGGGAAAAAATACACATACCGTTGTAATCGGGCGAGTTTCTACTTTCAGATGCAATAGGAATTTTTGGGTTAGGTCAGTCTGTTCGCGAGATATGGGAGTTTGAAGCCAAGAAATGGTAGAGAAGGCAAAAAATTTTTCACAATTCAGCTGCTCCAAACGCTTAACCAGAATGGGCTAGGGAAAAAATACACATACCGTTGTAATCGGGCGAGTTTCTACTTTCAGATGCAATAGGAATTTTTGGGTTAGGTCAATCCGTTCGCGAGATGTGGGAGATTGAAAACAAGAAATGGTTGAGAAGGCAAAAAATTTTTCGCAATTCTGCTGCTCCGAACGCTTAACCAGAACGGCCTAGGGAAAAAATACATATACCGTTGTAATCGGGCGAGTTTCTACTTTCAGATGCAATAGGAATTTTTGGGTTAGGTCAATCCGTTCGCGAGATATGGGAGTTTGAAGACAAGAAATGGTTGAGAAGGCAAAAAATTTTTCGCAATTCTGCTGCTCCAAACGCTTAACCAGAATGGCCTAGGGAAAAAATACACATACCGTTGTAATCGGGCGAGTTTCTACATTCAGATGCAACAGAATTTTTGGGTTTGGTCAATCCGTTCGCGAGATATGGGAGTTTGAAGCCAAGAAATGGTTGAGAAGGCAAAAAATTTTTCGCAATTCTGCTGCTCCAAACGCTTAGCCAAAATGGCCAAGGGAAAAAATACACATACCGTTGTAATCGGGCGAGTTTCTACTTTCAGATGCAATAGGAATTTTTGGGTTAGGTCAATCCGTTCGCGAGATATGGGAGTTTGAAGCCAAGAAATGGTTGAGAAGGCAAAAAATTTTTCGCAATTCTGCTGCTCCAAACGCTTAACCAAAATGGCCAAGGGAAAAAATACACATACCGCTGTAATCGGGCGAGTTTCTACTTTCAGATGCAATAGGAATTTTTGGGTTAGGTCAGTCTGTTCGCAAGATATGGGAGTTTGAAGCCAAGAAATGGTAGAGAAGGCAAAAAATTTTTCACAATTCTGCTGCTCCAAACGCTTAACCAGAATGGGCTAGGGAAAAAATACACATACCGTTGTAATCGGGCGAGTTTCTACTTTCAGATGCAACAGGAATTTTTGGTTTAGGTCAATCCGTTCGCGAGATATGGGAGTTTGAAGCTAAGAAATGGTTGAGAAGGCAAAAAATTTTTGGCAATTCTGCTGCTCCAAACGCTTAACCAAAATTGCCAAGGGAAAAAATGCACATACCGCTGCAATCGGGCGAGTTTCTACTTTCAGATGCAATAGGAATTTTTGGGTTAGGTCAGTCTGTTCGCGAGATATGGGAGTTTGAAGCCAAGAAATGGTAGAGAAGGCAAAAAATTTTTCACAATTCTGCTGCTCCAAACGCTTAACCAGAATGGGCTAGGGAAAAAATACACATACCCTTGTAATCGGGCGAGTTTCTACTTTCAGATGCAATAGGAATTTTTGGGTTAGGTCAATCCGTTCGCGAGATATGGGAGTTTGAAGACAACAAATTGTTGAGAAGGCAAAAAATTTTTCGCAATTCTGCTGCTCCGAACGCTTAACCAGAATGGCCTAGGGAAAAAATACACATACCGTTGTAATCGGGCGAGTTTCTACTTTCAGATGCAATAGGAATTTTTGGGTTAGGTCAATCCGTTCGCGAGATATGGGAGTTTGAAGCCAAGAAATGGTTGAGAAGGCAAAAAATTTTTCGCAATTCTGCTGCTCCAAACGCTTAGCCAAAATGGCCAAGGGAAAAAATACACATACCCTTGTAATCGGGCGAGTTTCTACTTTCAGATGCAATAGGAATTTTTGGGTTAGGTCAATCCGTTCGCGAGATACGGGAGTTTGAAGCCAAGAAATGGTTGAGAAGCCAAAAAATTTTTCGCAATTCTGCTGCTCCGAAGGCTTAACCAGAATGGCCTAGGGAAAAAATACACATACCGTTGTAATCGGGCGAGTTTCTACTTTCAGATGCAATAGGAATTTTTGGGTTAGGTCAATCCGTTCGCGAGATATGGGAGTTTGAAGCCAAGAAATGGTTGAGAAGGCAAAAAATTTTTCGCAATTCTGCTGCTCCAAACGCTTAACCAGAATGGGCTAGGGAAAAAATACACATACCGTTGTAATCGGGCGAGTTTCTACTTTCAGATGCAATAGGAATTTTTGGGTTAGGTCAGTCTGTTCGCGAGATATGGGAGTTTGAAGCCAAGAAATGGTAGAGAAGGCAAAAAATTTTTCACAATTCTGCTGCTCCAAACGCTTAACCAGAATGGGCTAGGGAAAAAATACACATACCGTTGTAATCGGGCGAGTTTCTACTTTCAGATGCAATAGGAATTTTTGGGTTAGGTCAATCCGTTCGCGAGATGTGGGAGATTGAAAACAAGAAATGGTTGAGAAGGCAAAAAATTTTTCGCAATTCTGCTGCTCCGAACGCTTAACCAGAATGGCCTAGGCAAAAAATACACATACCGTTGTAATCGGGCGAGTTTCTACTTTCAGATGCAATAGGAATTTTTGGGTTAGGTCAATCCGTTCGCGAGATATGGGAGTTTGAAGACAACAAATGGTTGAGAAGGCAAAAAATTTTTCGCAATTCTGCTGCTCCGAACGCTTAACCAGAATGGCCTAGGGAAAAAATACACATACCGTTGTAATCGGGCGAGTTTCTACTTTCAGATGCAATAGGAATTTTTGGGTTAGGTCAGTCTGTTCGCGAGATATGGGAGTTTGAAGCCAAGAAATGGTAGAGAAGGCAAAAAATTTTTCACAATTCTGCTGCTCCAAACGCTTAACCAGAATGGGCTAGGGAAAAAATACACATACCGTTGTAATCGGGCGAGTTTCTACTTTCAGATGCAATAGGAATTTTTGGGTTAGGTCAATCCGTTCGCGAGATGTGGGAGATTGAAAACAAGAAATGGTTGAGGAGGCAAAAAATTTTTCGCAATTCTGCTGCTCCGAACGCTTAACCAGAATGGCCTAGGGAAAAAATACATATACCGTTGTAATCGGGCGAGTTTCTACTTTCAGATGCAATAGGAATTTTTGGGTTAGGTCAATCCGTTCGCGAGATATGGGAGTTTGAAGACAAGAAATGGTTGAGAAGGCAAAAAATTTTTCGCAATTCTGCTGCTCCAAACGCTTAACCAGAATGGCCTAGGGAAAAAATACACATACCATTGTAATCGGGCGAGTTTCTACTTTCAGATGCAACAGGAATTTTTGGTTTAGGTCAATCCGTTCGCGAGATATGGGAGTTTGAAGCTAAGAAATGGTTGAGAAGGCAAAAAATTTTTGGCAATTCTGCTGCTCCAAACGCTTAACCAAAATTGCCAAGGGAAAAAATACACATACCGCTGCAATCGGGCGAGTTTCTACTTTCAGATGCAATAGGAATTTTTGGGTTAGGTCAGTCTGTTCGCGAGATATGGGAGTTTGAAGCCAAGAAATGGTAGAGAAGGCAAAAAATTTTTCACAATTCTGCTGCTCCAAACGCTTAACCAGAATGGGCTAGGGAAAAAATACACATACCCTTGTAATCGGGCGAGTTTCTACTTTCAGATGCAATAGGAATTTTTGGGTTAGGTCAATCCGTTCGCGAGATATGGGAGTTTGAAGCCAAGAAATGGTTGAGAAGCCAAAAAATTTTTCGCAATTCTGCTGCTCCGAACGCTTAACCAGAATGGCCTAGAGAAAAAATACACATACCGTTGTAATCGGGCGAGTTTCTACTTTCAGATGCAATAGGAATTTTTGGGTTAGGTCAATCCGTTCGCGAGATATGGGAGTTTGAAGACAACAAATGGTTGAGAAGGCAAAAAATTTTTCGCAATTCTGCTGCTCCGAACGCTTAACCAGAATGGCCTAGGGAAAAAATACACATACCGTTGTAATCGGGCGAGTTTCTACTTTCAGATGCAATAGGAATTTTTGGGTTAGGTCAGTCTGTTCGCGAGATATGGGAGTTTGAATCCAAGAAATGGTAGAGAAGGCAAAAAATTTTTCACAATTCTGCTGCTCCAAACGCTTAACCAGAATGGGCTAGGGAAAAAATACACATACCGTTGTAATCGGGCGAGTTTCTACTTTCAGATACAATAGGAATTTTTGGGTTAGGTCAATCCGTTCGCGAGATGTGGGAGATTGAAGACAAGAAATGGTTGAGAAGGCAAAAAATTTTTCGCAATTCTGCTGCTCCGAACGCTTAACCAGAATGGCCTAGGGAAAGAATACATATACCGTTGTAATCGGGCGAGTTTCTACTTTCAGATGCAATAGGAATTTTTGGGTTAGGTCAATCCGTTCGCGAGATATGGGAGTTTGAAGCCAAGAAATGGTTGAGAAGGCAAAAAATTTTTCGCAATTCTGCTGCTCCAAACGCTTAGCCAAAATGGCCAAGGGAAAAAATACACATACCGTTGTAATCGGGCGAGTTTCTACTTTCAGATGCAATAGGAATTTTTGGGTTAAGTCAATCCGTTCGCGAGATATGGGAGTTTGAAGCCAAGAAATGGTTGAGAAGGCAAAAAATTTTTCGCAATTCTGCTGCTCCAAACGCTTAACCAAAATGGCCAAGGGAAAAAATACACATACCGCTGTAATCGGGCGAGTTTCTACTTTCAGATGCAATAGAAATTTTTGGGTTAGGTCAGTCTGTTCGCGAGATATGGGAGTTTGAAGCCAAGAAATGGTAGAGAAGGCAAAAAATTTTTCACAATTCTGCTGCTCCAAACGCTTAACCAGAATGGGCTAGGGAAAAAATACACATACCGTTGTAATCGGGCGAGTTTCTACTTTCAGATGCAACAGGAATTTTTGGTTTAGGTCAATCCGTTCGCGAGATATGGGAGTTTGAAGCTAGGAAATGGTTGAGAAGGCAAAAAATTTTTGGCAATTCTGCTGCTCCAAACGCTTAACCAAAATTGCCAAGGGAAAAAATACACATACCGCTGCAATCGGGCGAGTTTCTACTTTCAGATGCAATAGGAATTTTTGGGTTAGGTCAGTCTGTTCGCGAGATATGGGAGTTTGAAGCCAAGAAATGGTAGAGAAGCCAAAAAATTTTTCGCAATTCTGCTGCTCCGAACGCTTAAACAGAATGGCCTAGGGAAAAAATACACATACCGTTGTAATCGGGCGAGTTTCTACTTTCAGATGCAATAGGAATTTTTGGGTTAGGTCAATCCGTTCGCGAGATATGGGAGTTTGAAGCCAAGAAATGGTTGAGAAGCCAAAAAATTTTTCGCAATTCTGCTGCTCCGAACGCTTAACCAGAATGGCCTAGGGAAAAAATACACATACCGTTGTAATCGGGCGAGTTTCTACTTTCAGATGCAATAGGAATTTTTGGGTTAGGTCAATCCGTTCGCGAGATATGGGAGTTTGAAGCCAAGAAATTGTTGAGAAGGCAAAAAATTTTTCACAATTCTGCTGCTCCAAACGCTTAACCAGATTGGGCTAGGGAAAAAATACACATACCGTTGTAATCGGGCGAGTTTCTACTTTCAGATGCAATAGGAATTTTTGGGTTAGGTCAATCCGTTCGCGAGATATGGGAGTTTGAAGCCAAGAAATGGTTGAGAAGGCAAAAAATTTTTCGCAATTCTGCTGCTCCAAACGCTTAGCCAAAATGGCCAAGGGAAAAAATACACATACCGTTGTAATCGGGCGAGTTTCTACTTTCAGATGCAATAGGAATTTCTGGGTTAGGTCAATCCGTTCGCGAGATATGGGAGTTTGAAGCCAAGAAATGGTTGAGAAGGCAAAAAATTTTTCGCAATTCTGCTGCTCCAAACGCTTAACCAAAATGGCCAAGGGAAAAAATACACATACCGCTGTAATCGGGCGAGTTTCTACTTTCAGATGCAATAGGAATTTTTGGGTTAGGTCAGTCTGTTCGCAAGATATGGGAGTTTGAAGCCAAGAAATGGTAGAGAAGGCAAAAAATTTTTCACAAATCTGCTGCTCCAAACGCTTAACCAGAATGGGCTAGGGAAAAAATACACATACCGTTGTAATCGGGCGAGTTTCTACTTTCAGATGCAACAGGAATTTTTGGTTTAGGTCAATCCGTTCGCGAGATATGGGAGTTTGAAGCTAAGAAATGGTTGAGAAGACAACAAATTTTTCGCACTTCTGCTGCTCCAAACGCTTAACTAGAATGGCCTAGGGAAAAAATAAAGATACCGTTGTAACCGGGCGAGTTTCTACTTTCAGATGCAATAGGAATTTTTGGGTTAGGTCAATCCGTTCGCGAGATATGGGAGTTTGAAGACAAGAAATGGTTGAGAAGGCAAAAAATTTTTCCCAATTCTGCTGCTCCAAACGCTTAACCAGAATGGCCTAGGGAAAAAATACACATACCGTTGTAATCGGGCGAGTTTCTACTTTCAGATGCAACAGAATTTTTGGGTTAGGTCAATCCGTTCGCGAGATATGGGAGTTTGAATCTAAGAAATGGTTGAGAAGGCAAAAAATTTTTCACAATTCTGCTGCTCCAAACGCTTAACCAGAATGGGCTAGGGAAAAAATACACATACCGTTGTAATCGGGCGAGTTTCTACTTTCAGATGCAATAGGAATTTTTGGGTTAGGTCAATCCGTTCGCGAGATATGGGAGTTTGAAGACAACAAATGGTTGAGAAGGCAAAAAATTTTTCGCAATTCTGCTGCTCCGAACGCTTAACCAGAATGGCCTAGGGAAAAAATACACATACCGTTGTAATCGGGCGAGTTTCTACTTTCAGATGCAATAGGAATTTTTGGGTTAGGTCAGTCTGTTCGCGAGATATGGGAGTTTGAAGCCAAGAAATGGTAGAGAAGGCAAAAAATTTTTCACAATTCTGCTGCTCCAAACGCTTAACCAGAATGGGCTAGGGAAAAAATACACATACCGTTGTAATCGGGCGAGTTTCTACTTTCAGATGCAATAGGAATTTTTGGGTTAGGTCAATCCGTTCGCGAGATGTGGGAGATTGAAGACAAGAAATGGTTGAGAAGGCAAAAAATTTTTCGCAATTCTGCTGCTCCGAACGCTTAACCAGAATGGCCTAGGGAAAAAATACATATACCGTTGTAATCGGGCGAGTTTCTACTTTCAGATGCAATAGGAATTTTTGGGTTAGGTCAATCCTTTCGCGAGATATGGGAGTTTGAAGCCAAGAAATGGTTGAGAAGGCAAAAAATTTTTCGCAATTCTGCTGCTCCAAACGCTTAGCCAAAATGGCCAAGGGAAAAAATACACATACCGTTGTAATCGGGCGAGTTTCTACTTTCAGATGCAATAGGAATTTTTGGGTTAGGTCAATCCGTTCGCGAGATATGGGTGTTTGAAGCCAAGAAATGGTTGAGAAGGCAAAAAATTTTTCGCAATTCTGCTGCTCCAACCGCTTAACCAAAATGGCCAAGGGAAAAAATACACATACCGCTGTAATCGGGCGAGTTTCTGCTTTCAGATGCAATAGGAATTTTTGGGTTAGGTCAGTCTGTTCGCAAGATATGGGAGTTTGAAGCCAAGAAATGGTAGAGAAGGCAAAAAATTTTTCACAAATCTGCTGCTCCAAACGCTTAACCAGAATGGGCTAGGGAAAAAATACACATACCGTTGTAACCGGGCGAGTTTCTACTTTCAGATGCAATAGGAATTTTTGGGTTAGGTCAATCCGTTCGCGAGATATGGGAGTTTGAAGCCAAGAAATGGTTGAGAAGGCAAAAAATTTTTCACAATTCTGCTGCTCCAAACGCTTAACCAGAATGGGCTAGGAAAAAATTCACATACCGTTGTAATCGGGCGAGTTTCTACTTTCAGATGCAATAGGAATTTTTGGGTTAGGTCAATCCGTTCGCGAGATATGGGAGTTTGAAGACAACAAATGGTTGAGAAGGCAAAAAATTTTTCGCAATTCTGCTGCTCCGAACGCTTAACCAGAATGGCCTAGGGAAAAAATACACATACCGTTGTAATCGGGCGAGTTTCTACTTTCAGATGCAATAGGAATTTTTAGGTTAGGTCAGTCTGTTCGCGAGATATGGGAGTTTGAAGCCAAGAAATGGTAGAGAAGGCAAAAAATTTTTCACAAATCTGCTGCTCCAAACGCTTAACCAGAATGGGCTAGGGAAAAAATACACATACCGTTGTAATCGGGCGAGTTTCTACTTTCAGATGCAATAGGAATTTTTGGGTTAGGTCAATCCGTTCGCGAGATGTGGGAGATTGAAGACAAGAAATGGTTGAGAAGGCAAAAAATTTTTCGCAATTCTGCTGCTCCGAACGCTTAACCAGAATGGCCTAGGGAAAAAATACATATACCGTTGTAATCGGGCGAGTTTCTACTTTCAGATGCAATAGGAATTTTTGGGTTAGGTCAATCCGTTCGCGAGATATGGGAGTTTGAAGCCAAGAAATGGTTGAGAAGGCAAAAAATTTTTCGCAATTCTCCTGCTCCAAACGCTTAGCCAAAATGGCCAAGGGAAAAAATACACATACCGTTGTAATCGGGCGAGTTTCTACTTTCAGATGCAATAGGAATTTTTGGGTTAGGTCAATCCGTTCGCGAGATATGGGAGTTTGAAGCCAAGAAATGGTTGAGAAGGCAAAAAATTTTTCGCAATTCTGCTGCTCCAAACGCTTAACCAAAATGGCCAAGGGAAAAAATACACATACCGCTGTAATCGGGCGAGTTTCTACTTTCAGATGCAATAGGAATTTTTGGGTTAGGTCAGTCTGTTCGCAAGATATGGGAGTTTGAAGCCAAGAAATGGTAGAGAAGGCAAAAAATTTTTCACAAATCTGCTGCTCCAAACGCTTAACCAGAATGGGCTAGGGAAAAAATACACATACCGTTGTAATCGGGCGAGTTTCTACTTTCAGATGCAACAGGAATTTTTGGTTTAGGTCAATCCGTTCGCGAGATATGGGAGTTTGAAGCTAAGAAATGGTTGAGAAGACAACAAATTTTTGGCACTTCTGCTGCTCCAAACGCTTAACTAGAATGGCCTAGGGAAAAAATACACATACCGTTGTAACCGGGCGAGTTTCTACTTTCAGATGCAATAGGAATTTTTGGGTTAGGTCAATCCGTTCGCGAGATATGGGAGTTTGAAGCCAAGAAATGGTTGAGAAGGCAAAAAATTTTTCGCAATTCTGCTGCTCCAAACGCTTAGCCAAAATGGCCAAGGGAAAAAATACACATACCGTTGTAATCGGGCGAGTTTCTACTTTCAGATGCAATAGGAATTTTTGGGTTAGGTCAATCCGTTCGCGAGATATGGGAGTTTGAAGCCAAGAAATGGTTGAGAAGGCAAAAAATTTTTCGCAATTCTGCTGCTCCAAACGCTTAACCAAAATGGCCAAGGGAAAAAATACACATACCGCTGTAATCGGGCGAGTTTCTACTTTCAGATGCAATAGGAATTTTTGGGTTAGGTCAGTCTGTTCGCAAGATATGGGAGTTTGAAGCCAAGAAATGGTAGAGAAGGCAAAAAATTTTTCACAAATCTGCTGCTCCAAACGCTTAACCAGAATGGGCTAGGGAAAAAATACACATACCGTTGTAACCGGGCGAGTTTCTACTTTCAGATGCAATAGGAATTTTTGGGTTAGGTCAATCCGTTCGCGAGATATGGGAGTTTGAAGCCAAGAAATGGTTGAGAAGGCAAAAACTTTTTCACAATTCTGCTGCTCCAAACGCTTAACCAGAATGGGCTAGGGAAAAAATACACATACCGTTGTAATCGGGCGAGTTTCTACTTTCAGATGCAATAGGAATTTTTGGGTTAGGTCAATCCGTTCGCGAGATATGGGAGTTTGAAGACAACAAATGGTTGAGAAGGCAAAAAATTTTTCGCAATTCTGCTGCTCCGAACGCTTAACCAGAATGGCCTAGGGAAAAAATACACATACCGTTGTAATCGGGCGAGTTTCCACTTTCAGATGCAATAGGAATTTTTGGGTTAGGTCAGTCTGTTCGCGAGATATGGGAGTTTGAAGCCAAGAAATGGTAGAGAAGGCAAAAAATTTTTCACAATTCTGCTGCTCCAAACGCTTAACCAGAATGGGCTAGGGAAAAAATACACATACCGTTGTAATCGGGCGAGTTTCTACTTTCAGATGCAATAGGAATTTTTGGGTTAGGTCAATCCGTTCTCGAGATATGGGAGTTTGAAGCCAAGAAATGGTTGAGAAGGCAAAAAATTTTTCGCAATTCTGCTGCTCCAAACGCTTAACCAAAATGGCCAAGGGAAAAAATACACATACCGCTGTAATCGGGCGAGTTTCTACTTTCAGATGCAATAGGAATTTTTGGGTTAGGTCAGTCTGTTCGCAAGATATGGGAGTTTGAAGCCAAGAAATGGTAGAGAAGGCAAAAAATTTTTCACAAATCTGCTGCTCCAAACGCTTAACCAGAATGGGCTAGGGAAAAAATACACATACCGTTGTAATCGGGCGAGTTTCTACTTTCAGATGCAACAGGAATTTTTGGTTTAGGTCAATCCGTTCGCGAGATATGGGAGTTTGAAGCTAAGAAATGGTTGAGAAGACAACAAATTTTTCGCACTTCTGCTGCTCCAAACGCTTAACTAGAATGGCCTAGGGAAAAAATAAACATACCGTTGTAACCGGTCGAGTTTCTACTTTCAGATGCAATAGGAATTTTTGGGTTAGGTCAATCCGTTCGCGAGATATGGGAGTTTGAAGACAAGAAATGGTTGAGAAGGCAAAAAATTTTTCCCAATTCTGCTGCTCCAAACGCTTAACCAGAATGGCCTAGGGAAAAAATACACATACCGTTGTAATCGGGCGAGTTTCTACTTTCAGATGCAACAGAATTTTTGGGTTAGGTCAATCCGTTCGCGAGATATGGGAGTTTGAATCTAAGAAATGGTTGAGAAGGCAAAAAATTTTTGGCAATTCTGCTGCTCCAAACGCTTAACCAAAATTGCCAAGGGAAAAAATACACATACCGCTGTAATCGGGCGAGTTTCTACTTTCAGATGCAATAGGAATTTTTGGGTTAGGTCAGTCTGTTCGCGAGATATGGGAGTTTGAAGCCAAGAAATGGTAGAGAAGGCAAAAAATTTTTCACAATTCTGCTGCTCCAAACGCTTAACCAGAATGGGCTAGGGAAAAAATACACATACCGTTGTAATCGGGCGAGTTTCTACTTTCAGATGCAACAGGAATTTTTGGTTTAGGTCAATCCGTTCGCGAGATATGGGAGTTTGAAGCTAAGAAATGGTTGAGAAGACAACAAATTTTTCGCACTTCTGCTGCTCCAAACGCTTAACTAGAATGGCCTAGGGAAAAAATAAACATACCGTTGTAACCGGGCGAGTTTCTACTTTCAGATGCAATAGGAATTTTTGGGTTAGGTCAATCCGTTCGCGAGATATGGGAGTTTGAAGACAAGAAATGGTTGAGAAGGCAAAAAATTTTTCCCAATTCTGCTGCTCCAAACGCTTAACCAGAATGGCCTAGGGAAAAAATACACATACCGTTGTAATCGGGCGAGTTTCTACTTTCAGATGCAACAGGAATTTTTGGTTTAGGTCAATCCGTTCGCGAGATATGGGAGTTTGAAGCTAAGAAATGGTTGAGAAGGCAAAAAATTTTTGGCAATTCTGCTGCTCCAAACGCTTAACCAAAATTGCCAAGGGAAAAAATACACATACCGCTGCAATCGGGCGAGTTTCTACTTTCAGATGCAATAGGAATTTTTGGGTTAGGTCAGTCTGTTCGCGAGATATGGGAGTTTGAAGCCAAGAAATGGTAGAGAAGGCAAAAAATTTTTCACAATTCTGCTGCTCCAAACGCTTAACCAGAATGGGCTAGGGAAAAAATACACATACCGTTGTAATCGGGCGAGTTTCTACTTTCAGATGCAACAGGAATTTTTGGTTTAGGTCAATCCGTTCGCGAGATATGGGAGTTTGAAGCTAAGAAATGGTTGAGAAGGCAAAAAATTTTTGGCAATTCTGCTGCTCCAAACGCTTAACCAAAATTGCCAAGGGAAAAAATACACATACCGCTGCAATCGGGCGAGTTTCTACTTTCAGATGCAATAGGAATTTTTGGGTTAGGTCAGTCTGTTCGCGAGATATGGGAGTTTGAAGCCAAGAAATGGTAGAGAAGCCAAAAAATTTTTCGCAATTCTGCTGCTCCGAACGCTTAAACAGAATGGCCTAGGGAAAAAATACACATACCGTTGTAATCGGGCGAGTTTCTACTTTCAGATGCAACAGAATTTTTGGGTTAGGTCAATCCGTTCGCGAGATATGGGAGTTTGAATCTAAGAAATGGTTGAGAAGGCAAAAAATTTTTGGCAATTCTGCTGCTCCAAACGCTTAACCAAAATTGCCAAGGGAAAAAATACACATACCGCTGTAATCGGGCGAGTTTCTACTTTCAGATGCAATAGGAATTTTTGGGTTAGGTCAGTCTGTTCGCGAGATATGGGAGTTTGAAGCCAAGAAATGGTAGAGAAGGCAAAAAATTTTTCACAATTCTGCTGCTCCAAACGCTTAACCAGAATGGGCTAGGGAAAAAATACACATACCGTTGTAATCGGGCGAGTTTCTACTTTCAGATGCAACAGGAATTTTTGGTTTAGGTCAATCCGTTCGCGAGATATGGGAGTTTGAAGCTAAGAAATGGTTGAGAAGACAACAAATTTTTCGCACTTCTGCTGCTCCAAACGCTTAACTAGAATGGCCTAGGGAAAAAATAAACATACCGTTGTAACCGGGCGAGTTTCTACTTTCAGATGCAATAGGAATTTTTGGGTTAGGTCAATCCGTTCGCGAGATATGGGAGTTTGAAGACAAGAAATGGTTGAGAAGGCAAAAAATTTTTGGCAATTCTGCTGCTCCAAACGCTTAACCAAAATTGCCAAGGGAAAAAATACACATACCGCTGCAATCGGGCGAGTTTCTACTTTCAGATGCAATAGGAATTTTTGGGTTAGGTCAGTCTGTTCGCGAGATATGGGAGTTTGAAGCCAAGAAATGGTAGAGAAGGCAAAAAATTTTTCACAATTCTGCTGCTCCAAACGCTTAACCAGAATGGGCTAGGGAAAAAATACACATACCGTTGTAATCGGGCGAGTTTCTACTTTCAGATGCAACAGGAATTTTTGGTTTAGGTCAATCCGTTCGCGAGATATGGGAGTTTGAAGCTAGGAAATGGTTGAGAAGGCAAAAAATTTTTGGCAATTCTGCTGCTCCAAACGCTTAACCAAAATTGCCAAGGGAAAAAATACACATACCGCTGCAATCGGGCGAGTTTCTACTTTCAGATGCAATAGGAATTTTTGGGTTAGGTCAGTCTGTTCGCGAGATATGGGAGTTTGAAGCCAAGAAATGGTAGAGAAGCCAAAAAATTTTTCGCAATTCTGCTGCTCCGAACGCTTAAACAGAATGGCCTAGGGAAAAAATACACATACCGTTGTAATCGGGCGAGTTTCTACTTTCAGATGCAATAGGAATTTTTGGGTTAGGTCAATCCGTTCGCGAGATATGGGAGTTTGAAGCCAAGAAATGGTTGAGAAGCCAAAAAATTTTTCGCAATTCTGCTGCTCCGAACGCTTAACCAGAATGGCCTAGGGAAAAAATACACATACCGTTGTAATCGGGCGAGTTTCTACTTTCAGATGCAATAGGAATTTTTGGGTTAGGTCAATCCGTTCGCGAGATATGGGAGTTTGAAGCCAAGAAATTGTTGAGAAGGCAAAAAATTTTTCACAATTCTGCTGCTCCAAACGCTTAACCAGATTGGGCTAGGGAAAAAATACACATACCGTTGTAATCGGGCGAGTTTCTACTTTCAGATGCAATAGGAATTTTTGGGTTAGGTCAATCCGTTCGCGAGATATGGGAGTTTGAAGCCAAGAAATGGTTGAGAAGGCAAAAAATTTTTCGCAATTCTGCTGCTCCAAACGCTTAGCCAAAATGGCCAAGGGAAAAAATACACATACCGTTGTAATCGGGCGAGTTTCTACTTTCAGATGCAATAGGAATTTCTGGGTTAGGTCAATCCGTTCGCGAGATATGGGAGTTTGAAGCCAAGAAATGGTTGAGAAGGCAAAAAATTTTTCGCAATTCTGCTGCTCCAAACGCTTAACCAAAATGGCCAAGGGAAAAAATACACATACCGCTGTAATCGGGCGAGTTTCTACTTTCAGATGCAATAGGAATTTTTGGGTTAGGTCAGTCTGTTCGCAAGATATGGGAGTTTGAAGCCAAGAAATGGTAGAGAAGGCAAAAAATTTTTCACAAATCTGCTGCTCCAAACGCTTAACCAGAATGGGCTAGGGAAAAAATACACATACCGTTGTAATCGGGCGAGTTTCTACTTTCAGATGCAACAGGAATTTTTGGTTTAGGTCAATCCGTTCGCGAGATATGGGAGTTTGAAGCTAAGAAATGGTTGAGAAGACAACAAATTTTTCGCACTTCTGCTGCTCCAAACGCTTAACTAGAATGGCCTAGGGAAAAAATAAAGATACCGTTGTAACCGGGCGAGTTTCTACTTTCAGATGCAATAGGAATTTTTGGGTTAGGTCAATCCGTTCGCGAGATATGGGAGTTTGAAGACAAGAAATGGTTGAGAAGGCAAGAAATTTTTCCCAATTCTGCTGCTCCAAACGCTTAACCAGAATGGCCTAGGGAAAAAATACACATACCGTTGTAATCGGGCGAGTTTCTACTTTCAGATGCAACAGAATTTTTGGGTTAGGTCAATCCGTTCGCGAGATATGGGAGTTTGAATCTAAGAAATGGTTGAGAAGGCAAAAAATTTTTGGCAATTCTGCTGCTCCAAACGCTTAACCAAAATTGCCAAGGGAAAAAATACACATACCGTTGTAATCGGGCGAGTTTCTACTTTCAGATGCAATAGGAATTTTTGGGTTAGGTCAATCCGTTCGCGAGATATGGGAGTTTGAAGACAACAAATGGTTGAGAAGGCAAAAAATTTTTCGCAATTCTGCTGCTCCGAACGCTTAACCAGAATGGCCTAGGGAAAAAATACACATACCGTTGTAATCGGGCGAGTTTCTACTTTCAGATGCAATAGGAATTTTTGGGTTAGGTCAGTCTGTTCGCGAGATATGGGAGTTTGAAGCCAAGAAATGGTAGAGAAGGCAAAAAATTTTTCACAATTCTGCTGCTCCAAACGCTTAACCAGAATGGGCTAGGGAAAAAATACACATACCGTTGTAATCGGGCGAGTTTCTACTTTCAGATGCAATAGGAATTTTTGGGTTAGGTCAATCCGTTCGCGAGATGTGGGAGATTGAAGACAAGAAATGGTTGAGAAGGCAAAAAATTTTTCGCAATTCTGCTGCTCCGAACGCTTAACCAGAATGGCCTAGGGAAAAAATACATATACCGTTGTAATCGGGCGAGTTTCTACTTTCAGATGCAATAGGAATTTTTGGGTTAGGTCAATCCGTTCGCGAGATATGGGAGTTTGAAGCCAAGAAATGGTTGAGAAGGCAAAAAATTTTTCGCAATTCTGCTGCTCCAAACGCTTAGCCAAAATGGCCAAGGGAAAAAATACACATACCGTTGTAATCGGGCGAGTTTCTACTTTCAGATGCAATAGGAATTTTTGGGTTAGGTCAATCCGTTCGCGAGATATGGGTGTTTGAAGCCAAGAAATGGTTGAGAAGGCAAAAAATTTTTCGCAATTCTGCTGCTCCAAACGCTTAACCAAAATGGCCAAGGGAAAAAATACACATACCGCTGTAACCGGGCGAGTTTCTACTTTCAGATGCAATAGGAATTTTTGTGTTAGGTCAATCCATTCGCGAGATATGGGAGTTTGAAGCCAAGAAATGGTTGAGAAGGCAAAAAATTTTTCACAATTCTGCTGCTCCGAACGCTTAACCAGAATGGCCTAGGGAAAAAATACACATACCGCTGTAATCGGGCGAGTTTCTACTTTCAGATGCAACAGGAATTTTTGGTTTAGATCAATCCGTTCGCGAGATATGGGAGTTTGAAGCTAAGAAATGGTTGAGAAGACAACAAATTTTTCGCACTTCTGCTGCTCCAAACGCTTAACTAGAATGGCCTAGGGAAAAAATAAACATACCGTTGTAACCGGGCGAGTTTCTACTTTCAGATGCAATAGGAATTTTTGGGTTAGGTCAGTCTGTTCGCAAGATATGGGAGTTTGAAGCCAAGAAATGGTAGAGAAGGCAAAAAATTTTTCACAAATCTGCTGCTCCAAACGCTTAACCAAAATGGCCAAGGGAAAAAATACACATACCGCTGTAATCGGGCGAGTTTCTACTTTCAGATGCAATAGGAATTTTTGGGTTAGGTCAGTCTGTTCGCAAGATATGGGAGTTTGAAGCCAAGAAATGGTAGAGAAGGCAAAAAATTTTTCACAAATCTGCTGCTCCAAACGCTTAACCAGAATGGGCTAGGGAAAAAATACACATACCGTTGTAATCGGGCGAGTTTCTACTTTCAGATGCAACAGGAATTTTTGGTTTAGGTCAATCCGTTCGCGAGATATGGGAGTTTGAAGCTAAGAAATGGTTGAGAAGACAACAAATTTTTCGCACTTCTGCTGCTCCAAACGCTTAACTAGAATGGCCTAGGGAAAAAATAAACATACCGTTGTAACCGGGCGAGTTTCTACTTTCAGATGCAATAGGAATTTTTGGGTTAGGTCAATCCGTTCGCGAGATATGGGAGTTTGAAGCCAAGAAATGGTTGAGAAGG